>NW_027468680.1:10717752-10722752 GCF_046254945.1 Alosa pseudoharengus
AAATCAAGCTGGAATCCACTGGAATTATGAGAACAGCTTGAGGAGTGGGTTGTGTAATTTTGCTGTCAGTTTCTTCTCCTACCTCTTCATTTATAAATCAATTTGGATTCCGTCTATACAAAAGTTGATCTCTTGCAAGGTAATCCTAAATTTAAAATGTATTGTTCATCACCACAACATTTTACATGAGGTCAGTTTGGTTTGGAGGATAGTTTTCTTTTCTCGTTATCTTTGTATGAATTCTGCAGTGTTCAGTGATATTTATGTTTATGTGTGATGTATGATTGTGTCAGAATCTATGCGGTGCATTGTTGAGTTAGCTTGCAGTAAAGGCGTTTTGTTGTTTGACTTAACACAGCATTCTGATGAGTTAGCACTCTGTGTCCATCTCTCTCTCTCTCTCTCTATCTCTCTCTCTCTCTCTCCCTGTCTCTCTCTCTCACTCTTTCTGTATCTACCTTCCTGTCACTCTCTCTCTCTCTCTCTCTCTCTCTCCCTGTCTCTCTCTCTGTCTCTCTTTCTCTCTCTCTCTCTCTCTCTCTCTCTCTCTGTCCCTCTCTGTCCGTCAAGCCTGGCTTTGTGTTTGCTCGTTCTGGACCTGGTCAGAACAGTCGAGTCAGCATATGCGTGTGCAGCAGTCTCCTGTCTTTCTGTCTTTCATTCTTTGGGGTCGTTTTCATCAAAGCCCCCGGTCACTTTGAGCCTGTGGTCGATTTTCACTCCGTATGCACAGATATTTGGGCTGTAATGAGTAGGCTACACGTCTTCCGCTGCCAAGTTGCAATGTCAGGTGTGGGTGATAATGTTGGTTGGGCTCCAAGCACACTAATGTCTTGTAATCATAAGTATGCAAAATGGTATAGGCCAGTTGTTTACGTCTCTCTTATATTGTCTTTTGGTCTGTTGGTCCATTTTCTCTTTCTCTATCTTTTTATTCTACCTTTCTCTTGTTCCCTGATCCTGTATTCTTCCACAGCTTTCCACTGTTCGTTCTGAGGTGTGTGATGTGTTTTGCCTTGTTTTGTGTGTGTGTGTGTGTGTGTGTGTGTGTGTGTGTGAACTTTGTTTATGTGCGTGCAAATGTTCCCAGTGCATGTTCATAAGAGTGCCTCCACACCTCGCATGAGCCTGCCTGTGATCGTTTTTCTCCCTTGCCATCTGTAATTTACTGTTTCGCCACTCCTCTCTATCCCTCCCTGCCCTCCTCATCTCTTTTCTCCTCTCTATTGCTATTTGCACCCCTCCCTTCTCTCGTCTCTCATCCACCCGTCCCCCTCCTCCTTTCCCCTTCCTTCTCTTTCATCATTTTCTCTCCTCTACCTTAATCTGCTTTCCTCCCCCACCTCTCCCTCTCCTCTATCACTCTCTCTGCCTTTCTCTCTGCATCCCCCGCCCCCCCCCCCCCCCACCCTGCGCAGGAGCAGCGCCTGCGTTATCTGAAGCAGCAGGACGGCAGGTCGGGCCAGTCAGTGCCCGAGGCGGAGAAGCTGCATCGCCTGAAGGAGCGCGTGGACAGCCAGGAGGCCAAGCTGAAGAAGGTCCGCGCCATGAGGGGACAGGTGGACTACAGCAAGGTCATCAATGGAAACCTGTGTATGTGCGCTACGCTACGCTACGCTACCACACTGCAGCAGGGCTCACACATAAGCACCTTCTCAGGGTAGTCTCACACATCCCATAATGCCTCATATCAACATACGGTATTGTATTGTATACAGTGTGCCTATGTCTGTGTCCAGACGTATACAACAGTATGGTTAGCTTCAACTGTATAAGTCAGAAAAATAATCTGCATTACAATAGACATTCTTCTGTGAGGCAGAGCAGGAGATTTAACCACAAACAAGATATTGTGTTCCCAAGAGCAGCCATTTGGCTTTGCTCAAGTTATGCTTGTACTTTCTGGGGGACTTTTTGGGAAGTCTTGCCTCATCAGTCACCCGGTCTTGCGTGCGTGTGTGTGTGGCTATATTGGTGTGTTTTGACTCCCACGCGCAGCTGTTTCGTGAAGTCACTGCCGTCTTTGTTCCACTGCGTGAACTTGCTCAATCAGCTGCTGCTGCTGCTGCTGTGGAGTCCCAGTCACTGGGTGGCGCGCTGGCCGGTGGCCATTTTGGATGTTTGGATCTGAGGGTGTGGCAGTGGTGAACAGGAGGCAGAGAACAGCTGGGAGGTGTTAGCGCTAGGCCCTGGCCTTGGAGGGGAGGGGACATTGGGAAGATGTCACGCCTGGCGTGTCTGGCCTTCACTTTTGGCTGTGTCAATTTTCGGTCATGACTCAGTGGAGAAGAGAGAGAGTGGTTTAGAGAGATAGATTGAGAGAGATTTAGAGAGACAGTAGCAGAGAGAGAGACTGAGAGAGAGAGAGAGAGAGAGAGAGAGAGAGAGAGAGAGAAATGAAAAGATAGCATCTGTCTGCAGGGACACATTAAGCCTTTCTCCATCTCACTCTCACGAGGTCACTCAGCTTTTAGCAAGAAAGCACTGCAACCACAGAACACGCACACACACACGCACACACACACTCACACACACACACACACACACACACACACACACACACACACACACAGTCAGACACATCCACACCCACACCCACGTCTTAACCCTTTCCCATTACACATTCGTCTGACACATGTTTGCCTGGTCGTGTGTGTCGTCCTCTTACTCAGCGGCGGAGATTGAGCACGTGAGCAACCTGTTCCAGGAGAAGCAGGCCGAGCTGCAGGCAGCCGTGCTGAAGGTGGACCAGCTCACCCAGCAGCTGGACGACCTGCGCAGGGGACGCCTCAACGGTCTGCAGCCTCTCGGGGGGCCCATCAGCGGGACTGCCGCGCTCGAGCTGCGTAAACTCTACCAGGAGCTGCAGGTACACACAGTATGATACGCTTTGCCATTTCAAATGTACTTATTATTCAGTGATGTGTTATAGTATAAGTATATATATATATGCTTTGCCATATCAAATGTACTTTATTATTCAGTGATGTGTTATATCTAAAAGACTAAAGATTTAGTTTGTAAAACAAAAACTGAAATGATCACTACCAGCAACAGCAGTACAAAATATTTGCACATTTGATACAATAATAATTATACACATATAAATTAATACAATAATAAATATGCATGTAAAAATCATATATTAGTACAGTATACTGCATTGTCTAAGTACATAGTATGTATTATATATATGATTTATAGATATGATTTATCAGATAACCTCAGTTAGTTGTAAAAAGTCCACCAAGAGCTCCAGGCATGTGCAGTACGATCACATTGCTCAGATACATGGCATTCATGCTCCATGGTGGCGTTCCTGATTTATCCGGGCTGGGTTGCACCATGGTGGCGTTCCTGATTTATCCGGGCTGGGTTGCACCTGTTCTGGTGTTGGTTGGCACTGTTGACTGCAACATGGCACTGGGCTGTAGGCTCAGCCCACTTTTATTAGGATTATTAAAATGTTGCTTTTAATGTTGACATTGTCTTCTGCAGTAAGAATATATCTGGAATAGTACAATTGTGATTAAAATATCATAATTTTATAATGATTATGCCTTTTTGTGGGGTTGTGGGCTAATTGGTGCCAATTGATAGTGATATGATATTTGATGTGCGTTTTAGAATGTTGCTATTTTCCCCCCAATCTTTTTATGTCTGTTTTCACGTGATTATGGCTCATTGGGCTCAGCTCTCACCAACCTCTGAGGCCTACACTTATAGGCCACTTTGAGAACAGTTCTCCTTTATTCAGCTCAATCTCCAAAAACAGCACATGATCACAGTTTAACGAGACCAGGACAGTCGCCCTGAGGCCATGACTGACTCCAATGGTTGGTTCTGCATTTAGACAGTGGAGTGTACTCTTTGGGCCGTCTGTACATGATATTACTGTAAGATGTCGGACTGAACTGGAGAGGACACAAGTCTACCAGTCATTATTTTTTTAATGTAACATGCTGAAGGATTAAGAAAACTTCAAACTGTCTTTGATCATATTTCTGCTTCACTGTATAGCTTAATGCTTATACAGTATGTGGTTAACCCTTAAAGGAGTACCGTCCACACACCAGTGTGACGGGAATGTTGAGAAATGAACGTTCTAAAGAATATCTGGGTTCATTGAATTCAACATAGAATTTTAGAACCTTCAATTGTTGCGGAACTTAGAACGTTCAAAAACCTACACCTTTAATTAACATAACTCATGTATTTCTCTCTCATACGTGTTTCTTTCTTGCCTTTGTCTCATTCCTTTCTTTTTCCTCTTCTCATTCTCTCCTTCCACCACTCCCACCCTCCCGTTGTCCTCCGATTCTTCTCTCCTCTTTCTCTGTCCATCCGTGTCTCAGATCCGTAATAAGCTCAACCAGGATCAGAGCAGCAAGCTGCAGCAGCAGAAGGAGATGCTCAACAAGCGCAACATGGAGGTGTCCATGATGGACAAGCGCATCGGCGACCTCCGCGAGCGCCTCTACAAGAAAAAAGCAGAGGCACGTCTCCCTCAGCACCGCAGCGTAAGGCCAGGAGCAACCAGGAAGATGCTTACACAGACGCTAACACAGATGCTAGATGCTACAGAAGTAGACGCTTACTCAGATACTCCTACATACGCTAACACAGATACTAGATGCTACAGCAGTAGACGCCTACTCAGATACTCCTACAGATGTAAATGAATTCGCACAAGAATGTAGGTACTAACATGGATGGATAGATACCCTGACAGATACCCTGCCCATGCAAATGCTAAGCTAATAGTACCAAATATGTTTACTGTCCATGTGCTCATTTAGGAGATGTATTTACCCAAAGACTCTCAGTAGCACAGTGAGAGAAAAGAGTCTAACAGAGCTTAGTCATGGCCTGTGCTGAGTGGGTTTATTACTTGAGCTGCTTGACGAAGTTTCTGTTTAAACCATCTGGTATTAGAGTCAGCAGCTGGTGATCGTGAGACACTATTTTTGTATTCTGTATAACATAACCCTTACAAATGG
>NW_027468680.1:10727752-10755252 GCF_046254945.1 Alosa pseudoharengus
ATGCATAATTGCTTTTACACTTTTCTTTTCTTTTGTTCGTTTCTGCTGCTGTTTTGTTTTGGTTCTGAATCCTCATTTTCTGAATTCTTAGTCATGTGGAGCCTGCAGCGTAAAGATTTAAATCCTGCATAGCTGATTTTTCTATAGAAAATACATAAATACAGAACAATGCTAATCGTACATATGTTCGATGTGTACCCAGAGCCTGGACTCGAACAGGCTGGTGGGGGCAGTGACCGCTCTGTCGAAGCAGCCCCACGCGACCTACGGCACATACCCCAGCGCGGGTCACCACTCCACCATCTGCTCCACCAGCTCGCTCCCCCGCTCTGCGCCCGCCACCCTGGCCTGGCAGCGCTCCTCGCCCCCCACCTCCCGCTCGGCCTCCCAGCAGATCCAGCAGCGAATCTCGGTGCCCCCGAGCCCCTCCGCGTCCCAGACGGGGTCGCCCATGTTCCCCGGCGGGGAGAGGCCCGACCCTCCGCTGGCGGCCGCCGTGCGACCCTTCGTCACGGACAGAGGGTCCCGACCGCAGTCGCCCCGCAAGGGCCCGGCCACCATGAACTCCAGCTCCATCTACCACATGTACCTGCAGCCAGCAGCTAAGGGCTACCCCAGCAGCAGCAGACCAGCAGTTAAGGCCGGTGAGTCCCAGAGTGGAGTGAGGGAAGAGATGTATGAAAGAATGAACCCTTTTAAAAAAAGACTTGTGGAAAAAAAATGGGATCAATTGCCTCATTCATTTTGCCTAAGGCTTTTGCCATTTAGTCCTTTTTGTAAATTCATTTAAATTTAGCGAATGCATTGATGGATGGGTCGATGAAGTTGAAATAGTGCTTATTAATTCTGGCTGCTTAATGCTCATGGAACTCATGTTTTAATGAAGAGACTGAGTAGAAATGAGAAATGAGTAGATTTAAGATGTGTGTGATTTACAAATTCTCCTTCACCCCCCCCCCCCCCACCCCCACCCCTTTTTCTCCTCCCAGTCTATGGGAAGCCGGTCCTACCCTCCAGCTCCACATCTCCCTCCCCCGTTCCCTTCCAGCACCAGAGCAGCCGAGACGAGCCGGACGCTGAGGTTGCCCCGCTACCCCCGCCCAACGTGGAGAACATCCCTCGGCCCCTCAGCCCGACCAAGCTCACGCCCGTGGCCCACTCTCCCCTGCGTTACCAGAGCGACGCCGACCTGGAGGTGCTCCGGCGCAAGCTGGCCAACGCGCCGCGACCGCTCAAGAAGCGCAGCTCCATCACCGAGCCCGAGGGCCCGGCCGGCCCCAACATCCAGAAGCTGCTGTACCAGCGCTTCAACACGCTGGCCGGGGGCATGGAGAGTGCCACGGCGGGCACTCCGTTCTACCAGCCGGACAGCCCGCTGAGCTACATGGGTCCGGCGATGATCCTGACCGAGGCGGACACCACCAATGGGAACGACGCGCCTGCGCCCGAAAGCCTGGCGATGCCACCTGCTGTGGAGGTGCCCACGACGGACGTCCCACTGCCACCGCCGTCCGGGTCTCCTCCGTCTTCAGATGCCAACGAGAACAGGCTGGCGCATCCCAGCGCAGACACGATAGCCAGTGCTCAGATTGCCGACGTCCTGCCTTCCTCTCAGATGTCAAGGCTGGCAGCACCGGACACCACGGAGGACAACAGCAACAATAACCACCACCACCACCACAGCGGCCCCGCAAATGCCCAAAGCAGCCCAGTGCCTGAGGCCCGCACCCCTCCTGCCGAGCCTGAAACGCCGCCTAAAGCTAGCTCTCTCCCAAGTCCATCGGTGAGTGAATCAATCAGTAAGAGGAGAATGTGGCCTGATATACAGTGTCTATCTTTGTTTCAAATTACATGTGACCTGTGGAATTTGAAATCTGAACTAGTTCACATCCAGCAGGAATCTCTTAATGGCGCAATTACCGGTATAGCACCCAGCAGCTAGCAGGCTAAAAATAAAACAAAAAAGGAAGTCAGGATGTAATTATCCTCTGACGTGTCCAAAATTAAAATGTAAAATGTGAAGCGTGCAATGCATGCCAGCCACGCAGAGGTCTAATTTGTGCAACCAGATTTGGGATGGGTATTTGAGCACTTCTTCTCGGAGCGCTAAGATTAGCATTAGCACTAATGCTATCGTCTGCCTAGCTCTGGCACTTCAGCTGGCTCTTTGGGCAGGCCAGATGCAGTTGCACACAACACAAACACAAACCTCATCCATATTTGATGAGGCGTAAGTGTGTGGGGAAACACTGAGCGCCAGTTTTATTTACCCTCTCACCCCCCTTTGGCTGACGACGGCTCCTGGCCCCGGATGGCGTTAATTTCAGTGAGATAGCCCGGCCTGCTGCTGTGCGCTCAGGCACGAATGAAAGAGATTTAAACTGGGGCACTCGATTCAGCAGTCGCTTGCCTTTATCACGTGCACCAAGCCAGTCGGCCAGCCAACCGGGCCTCCTCCTAGGAGAGCCTGAGTAGCATTTATGTTTACTCATAACATAAGTACACATAAAAAATCACAGTAAAGTCAACAGTAACAGCGTCAGGTAAACAAAGTGTTTTGAAGATATTTTGTGCTGGCTGGCAGAGCTTGCATGGGCTTGACGCTTCAGGACTGGCATCATTGCACGTCTGTGAGCATTGAACAACAAACACCTGTGCTTGGCATAAACGAAACAGAAACGTCACATGACTGCACATCTAGATTAGCTTGTTTGGCACACCAAGCACCTGAGACACAGATAGCGGGAGCGTAGGATAGCCAAACCCTCTGAAGGAGAGCCAGAATATAGTAGAGTTACACCAGGCGAGCAGCTGAAGTGTTCTGTTTGCAGAGCGCTGTTCTGTAGCTTCCACTATCTAATCAATGGAACTGGCTACACCAGACGTGATAACGGCACTTACAATCAATTCAGAATGTATAAATAATTGGAATAGATCATGAAAATATTAGGGCTGTCAATCGATTAAAAAAAATAATCGATTGACAGCCCTAAATTAATTACATACTCTGTGATTAATTAATCTAAATGAATCGCATATATTTTTTTTGCTGTGAAAGTATTTTAAATATTTAAATTCTAATGAATCATTGAATAATCAGCATTAGTGACATTAAAGTTCAAAAACTCTTTTATTATTATTTTCACTGTTCAAATAATTGCCATAATAATCTATGATATGACCTAATATGCTAAGGAAATAAATTCAAAAGTGCTTCGGAAAGAAGTTTTTTTTTCACATACAAGGCATTTCATTGCAGAGGACTTTATTTTCAACACTTTATTTTTTATCAACACCATCAGGCCGTTTTTTAAAAGTAAATGTTCCAATCAATGATCCAGGCAGCACGTTTTCTTCTCTCTCCTTCATATTACAGTCTAAATTTTACTGACTAGAACGGCTCGGGGTCAAAGGTCATACGGAATCGATTAATCTGCACTAATTTTTTTAATCAGTTATTTTTTCTCAAATTAATTAATCGAAATTAATCAGTTATTTTGACAGCCCTAGAAAATATACATACATAAATAAATATAAATATACAACACATGTTTTCAGTTTTTTTGCAAAAGCTTGCCACTGACGTCACTCTGCATATTAAACTGATTTTTTTTTTCAATGTCCTTCTTTCTCTTCAGTCCAAACGGACCAACCTGAAGAAGCCGGGTTCCGAGCGGACGGGTCACGGGCTGAGGGTGAAGTTCAACCCGCTGGCTCTGCTGCTGGACGCCTCGCTGGAGGGAGAGTTTGACCTGGTCCAGAGGATCATCTACGAGGTACGCACGCACGCCTCGAGCACAGACTGCTCATACACAGCTGTGTCTCACATTATGCCTTAAGCAAACATTTACAGGATTAAAGGATATCAATGGGTTTGGAATATACTTGATATTTGGAATTTGTAAAGATAGGAAAATGTGACAACTCACTGTCATGTATCTTTAAGTTATTGACTGTAATTGGAAAAAACAAAACTATTGATAATGGAGCCTTAGGTAAACAAATGCAAGCTTAAGATGGCATAAACTGGTATGGAATTTACTTGATATTTGGAATTTAAAGATAATAATTCAAGGTTTGGGGACTTAATTGACCAGTATAATAGCATACACTTAAAATATTAGTTAACCTTAATCAAGATTTAAAATGTCACCCTTACCTCCATCCAGGTGCAGAATCCGAGCACGGCCAACGATGAGGGCATCACTCCACTCCACAACGCCGTATGCGCCGGGCACCACCACATCGTTAAGTTCCTGCTGGACTTCGGTGTAAACGTCAATGCGGCAGACAGTGATGGATGGTAAGAGCAATGGCACTCGCTTCTCCGTCTCTAGAGAGGGATTGGCAGTCCACGCCTGATGCCTCCTGTAATGGGCCTAATGGTTGTTTGATGCAGGAATCTGTTTGCGTGTGTGTGTCTTGGCTTTGCATCACTAGATAGACTGTGAGCCTCTTTCTTTGTGTGCCTTTTGGTGTCGCTTTGAAGCTATTGAGGAACAATTAGTAATAGGAAATAATAACAAGTATGAAATCTTCAATGGAGATTGAACAGACAAAGGCATCTAGATTAGTGATGCAACTCCTAATCAAGAATGTTAATGTATGTGTGCCTTTTGTGTGTACGGACACACACGGTGTGTGTGTGTGTGTCTTTTGTATGTACACGTCTGTGTGTGTGTGTATATGTGTGTGTGTGTGTGTGTGTGTGTGTGTGTGTGTGTGTGTATGTGTGTGTGTGTGTGTGTGTGTGTGTGTGTGTGTGTGTGTGTGTGTGTGTGTGTGTGTGTGCCATGTGTATGTTCATTCATGTTTGTGTGTGTTTGTCCAGGACCCCTCTGCACTGTGCTGCCTCCTGCAACAGCGTCCATCTCTGCAAACTGCTGGTGGAGTCTGGGGCGGCCATCTTTGCCACGACCATCAGCGACGTGGAGACGGCCGCAGACAAGTGTGAGGAGATGGAGGAGGGATACATCCAGTGCTCCCAATTCCTTTACGGTAAGAAAGAGAGAGAGAGAGTGTGTGTGTGTGTGTGTGTGTGTGTGTGTGTGTGTGTGTGTGTGTGTGTGTGTGTGTGTGTGTTTCCAGTTGTCCAGTGTACTGTATAAGCAGTTGGTTAGCTTTGTGTAGAAGAGCAGAAAAAGTGGCAGGCCTTACTTCAGCTTTCCATCTTAGGCGCCGAGGCACAATGTTTCTATGGCCTTTGCTCTGCAGCCAGTGGTATCACCTACAGGCTGTAAAAGAGGAACGCACTGTAACTCTATAGCTAGTTAGAGCTTCCTGCCACACTCTCATAACCCAGCACCCCATTAAGGCACCACTTAGACCCGTCATCATACCACCCTCCAGGTTTTGGCTTGCACATCTTCCAGATGGAGTTTAAGCCAAAGATATTTATTCCTACCTTCAGGACCGTAAGCTCACTACACACCGGTTGTAGGTAATTAGTGAAGCATTAGTTCATGCCTGATTTATTGCTTCGGTGGTGCCCAGTGTCTGACCATCTGTCTCTCGCCACCTCTCTCCTCTCTTTCTTGTTCTCTCTCTCTTTCTCTCTCTCTCTTTCTAATTTTCCTCTTCACCTTTCTCTGTGTGTTTTGTTCTCTCCCTTATCCAGGTGTCCAGGAGAAGTTGGGGGTGATGAACAAAGGGGCGGTGTACGCTCTGTGGGATTACGAGGCGCAGTCGCCTGACGAGCTCTCCTTCCACGAGGGAGACGCCCTCACCGTGCTGCGTCGTCGTGACGACAGCGAGACGGATTGGTGGTGGGCGCGTCTTAACGATAAGGAGGGCTATGTACCACGCAACCTGTTAGGGGTAAGGGAAACCATCCCCTTAGTACTGACTCCAAATAAATCCATATCCACCTTGGATCTTAACATAATGAAATGATTCACCCAGAGTAGCAAGCAAGAGTGCAGGCTTAACTGCTGTATATAACAGTTGGAGATATGCACTCTGTACAGAATACTTGCAGAGCACAATAATGTGAAGTAGTTAGTGGTCGGGGGATATTCAACAACTGAACATTTAAAGAATCAAGATCAGAAATTTGTTCTAGTTGTGTCTTTAAATACTGAATTTCCAGATTTACTGTATTTTAAGATCATTGCTAATGACTTAAGTTTATTATCGACGTCATTAAGTCCAGCTCTAAGAGTTTTTTTTCTCTCTTGTTGTCTTCCCCCACAGTTGTACCCCAGGATCAAGCCCAGACAGCGCTCTTTGGCATAGCGCCCTCTGGCTGCCACCATTTGCAAGTGCAAGCTCCTGTGAGCAGCCTGGTGATCCGATGGTGCCTGCAGACAGCAGCTTTGCCCCGGGGCACTGCCCTCTCCGTGTGTCCCCGTGTCCACTGAGCACACCTGGAGAGAGAGAGAGAGAGAGAGAGGGCCATGCCCACACGAACAGCGCCCCATGTCTGGGTGCCCTGACCTTGGACTGGCGTCTAGTGTCTGGGGTGCCTCATACATGCGCGTCTGGAAAAGCGAGCGAAAGGAGGGAGAGGAAGTGAGAGATACAGACTAGTACTCCACCTTCATTCACGGCTGTTTACTTTAATATGGCTGAACCTGTTTTTTTGTTTTTTGTTTACCCTACTGGATCACGCCGCTTCGTTAGTGTTCTATCATGTTTTTTCAGATGATCTTTTCTGATACAGTTCACTTGCGGTGTGTGGGTGAGCTAGAAGTTGGAATGGGCATGTGAGGAGAAGGGGAGAGGGGGAACGGAAGAAGTGTTGTGAACATTTCAAGGGTGTCCTCGAAAGTATGTTAATTTTTGTGTGTGTGTGAGTGGACGTGTGTGTGTGTGTGTGTAGATGGGGTGGATGGGGCAGAGAGAAAGAGGAAATGGTCGGAGACTGAAGTGGAACATAGGAGCTGACTCAGAAAAAAGGAAGGAACCAAAGGCATCCGAAAGTGTTTTTTTTTTTTTCTTCAATGGAGAAGGAGGACGAGGTGAATCTTGAGGCTAGCAGAGAGTTTTTTTTAAAATTATTATTATTGAAGGAAACAGAGAGAGTTTTTTTTTATTATTATTATTGAAGGAAACAGAGGAAGTGGCTCAGGGAGGAAACTGTGTACGTGTTAATTTGTGAATGTGTGCGGATGTGCAGAAGTTAAGGCTGTGCTGAAGAGTGAGTGATGAGAGGTTTCTTGAGGATAGCTATCAGCAAACTACAGAATCTATGGCAGCATTAGGGAGAGGTCAGAGGTCAAACCTGTGAAATGATCAAAATATGAAGGGTACTGTATTCAGGGGGAGATCCTCCATTTTGAACTTGTATCCTTATACAATCCTTTTTTTAAAAACTGAAATACTTAGACAGGAACGTGTATGTTGTATTATATTTTTCCTGTTTTAAGTGTTCTTTATTTAATGCACATTGAAAGTAATGCTTTTAAACTGCTCTGCAAGAGAATACTCCCATTAAACAGGTGGTGGAGACATGGCTGAGTGGAGTGGCATCATACACACAATTTACACAAGATGTCCTATACATGTATAAAATAAAAGAGAACCCATACTGGGACAAAGTGAGAACTTCCTGTGTGATTGTGCTTTTTCTCCCCTTTTGGTTGTGATGTGTCATGTTCCTCATTGGTGGAATGATTTAACTACTTCTCTTGGTTCCAGTGACAGTTTTGTCTAAAGACTCATCTGTTTATCTGGTATCTAACTAATTAATTCGGTTACACTTTACTTGACAGTATCGATATAAGAGTGACATGACACTGTCATGAATGTGTCATAAACGTTTATGACATAACGCTTCTGTTATTAAGTGACATTCATGTCATAACAAGTTAGGGTTAGGATTAGGGTTAGTGTTCATGTGTCATGACAGTGTCATGTCACTCTTATGTCGATACTGTCAAGTAAAGTGTTACCATTAATTCTTAACAGAGTTGTGGTTTGTATAGGTTTATGGTTATTATCATTCTGTTAAATTTGATTTAGTCTAACTAATAGGGGGCAGCCGTGGCCCACTGGTTAGCACTCTGGACTTGTAACCGGAGGGTTGCCGGCTCGGGGCCCAACCAGTGGGCCGCGGCTGAAGTGCCCTTGAGCAAGGCACCTAACCCCTCACTGCTCCCCGAGCGCCGCCGTTGAAGCAGGCAGCTCACTGCGCCGGGATTAGTGTGTGCTTCACCTCACTGTGTGCTGAGTGTGTTTCACTAATTCACCGATTGGGTTAAATGCAGAGGCCAAATTTTCCTCACGGGATCAAAAAAGTATATATACTTATACTTAATATTTGTATATGTTTTTACTTAGGTTATATGACTACTTTATTCTTTAACATTATTCATTATTCTTTAAACAATATTAATTTTAATATTAATGTAATGTTTATTGTACTGTACAGTCATTGTTCTATAAGTGGCTTTGGCCAAAATCATAAGAACCATAAACATAAACATGAATGTGTTGAAAAAGGAAAGATTAATCCTACAACACAAAAACAACAACTGAGAAAACTTAGCTAAAATAGTATTTTTACAGTTAAGTGTGGAACAGAGGCAGATTTAAAATAAGGTTTTAAAGGCTTTTAATGAATGATAGCAAATAATCACCATAGCTAGGGTACTTCCATAAATCCTCTAGTTGTAGGCTTTAGTTTCTCTATAATGTGGGTTATTATTTATAGGTAATTTGTTAAGAGGATCTATATGGATAGATAGATAGATACTTTATTGATCTTGTGGGACGTCAATAGAAAAGTTTCCTTTCCGTTGAGTTTTAGGGCTACTTCTGTGTAGCCTAAAGCATGAGACTAATGAGAGCAAATCCTATAGCCTACCACTTCTCACTTGGACGAGAAATTCATCAGACAAGACCCAGGTATTTTAAGATAAGGCCCACAGAGGGCGTATTGGACCCAGGAACTGTTTACTGACATGAGAGGTAAGAATTCAGTGGTACAGTAAGGAATCATGAGGAGTCGGCCCATTAAAGCAGGTGAACTTTGAACCATCTTGGCGTAAGGGCATTAAACCAAAGGGTCATTTAAGTTAACAACTCAGCATACGGAACATTATTTAAAGGTAAGTTCAAAACATACGGCGAGTCATGTCGTGCGCCTGTCTCTGCTGATACATATCATGATAGCTGGAGAAAGCAAAAAATTCCAGTAGGCCTAGGATACAGTCTTTTGTGTGCATTATGAATCGGTCACGGCAGCAACAGCTGGTGTAGTCTAAACCTGCATAGTAAACCCTCGTGCTTTCCTGGTAAAAGACAACAACGTGTATGCTACCTGCCTGCAGCTAAATTTGTAGACGTTAAACAAAAATGGAAACTGACAAAATATTTCTATTTAATATCCCGCGCAACACTAATTTCAGAGATTTTGCCAACCATGTCGAATCCAGAAGGCTTTCATATCAACACACCACTACTTGAGAGTATAAGCATGTCTAAACGAGCGGGGACCGCTGTGCTTTTGAAAATGGAAAGCTCTCAACCCTCCGGCTCTTTCAAAATCCGCGGTATCGGACACCTTTGCCAAAAAGTAAGCTATCACTTTTACTGCGCATTGCGCTCAATGAAGGCCTATGTCCAGTTTTAATGTTTTGGAAAAAGGTTCTGTTTTTGTTTTTCCGGCAGACTATGCCTCCAGTGTTGACATAAGGAACTGTATTTTAAAATCCAGGCTTCTAGATAATAACGAAATAATATCAAAAACCCTTTGAAAGTTATTACATTTTCTACTAGACCATATGGTTAACACTAGGTGTTTTTTTTTCATGGCACAGGTTGCTCAGTTGGGATCTAAAGGAGTTGTTTGTGCTTCAGGTAGGTAGTATCTTAAAGGAGAAGTTCGGTGTGAAATTGACCTTAGCTGTACTGAAAGATGTTGCCGAGTACTCGCATGTGTCCAATAGGCACCTTCGCTCACCCCCTAGCATTCCAAATTACGCCATTTTTAGCCGAGTAGCTGTGGGGGCATAGCGTAGCCTATGCAACTAAATCGCTATTTTTACACCATTAAAAAGGTTCCAAGTAACTCCACACTGCATTGGTAGACTTCTGAGGGTCTTGGAACCTTTTTAATTGTGTAAAAATAGCGATTTAGCTGCATAGGCTACGCTATGCCCCCCACAGCTACTTGGCTAAAAACGGCGTAATTCGGAATGCTAGGGGGTGAGCGAAGGTGCCTATTGGACACATGTAAGTACTCGGCAACATCTTTCAGTACAGCTAAGGTCAATTTCACACCGAACTTCTCCTTTAAGTATATGGAGCTGAGTGCTTATTTGCCATTACTAGACTGATATGTTTTCTGTTCAGGTGGAAATGCTGGCATGGCTACAGCCTATGCCGCACGTAAACTTGGCATCCCAGCAACCATTGTTGTACCCACATCATCACCAGAGCTTGTGGTCCAGAAGTTAAAGGATCAGGGGGCTACAGTAAGAGTGGTGGGCAAGGTGAGAGATTAAAAAGTCTTAGGCCTATTTGTAGACTACTATGAATCAGTGTGTACTGGTGTAGGCCTACTGATGTGGCATTTTACCCCTGTCTCATGTTAATCCCCTTGATTGCCTATATGCCAGGCACTCACTGGAAGACTTTAGCCAGCTCATATATTTCCGGTGGAGCATCGGTTGTGTGTAGCGGCTATACCCAGTTTACACAGACCCGGTTGGGGGTTGCACCTAGTGAGTGAGCATGTTAAGAAGGATTTATGCATGTCAAAGTTTAATAAAGACTTGCCCTGTTGAGCATAAACAAGATATTCAGTGTCCCAAGTGAACACGAAAGGAGCAGAATATAACAAGATGCAGTTACAGCACAGCTGACGCACCACTGGAACTCTATGAGTTGGCTGAAGAGCCTTACAATACGATACGAAATGATACAACTTTATTTGTCAGCATATAGTCCATTGTGTGTGACGAGACAGTATTTGTTGTTGTTGATTGTCTTGTTTACCCAGATTGTTCTTGTTAACGTCTGACAGGTTTGGGACGATGCAAATGCTGAGGCTCTGCGTCTGGTTGAGTCCGAGAGCCTGGCGTTTGTGCCTCCTTTTGACCACCCTCTTCTCTGGTAAGTTTGCTATCAGTACTATGACGGTTACCATGCTTACAGCCATGTTTGCTGTAACGTAGTGACTTGCTCAAATTAAATAAGAAGGTTAAAGTACCCTTGCATTTGTTTAGTTGTTTGTGAAGTGGCCTCAAAAGAAGTCACAGGTTATAAAGGCTAACATATCATCTGACAGACTGATTGTTCTCACAATATCTTCATTCCTGTTATTATGTTGTTACAACTACACTATTCCATATGTATTACGTGTCTTTGGACATTTCATTAAAAAAAAAAAAAAAAAAAAAAAATGGACACATATTGTTTTTCCTATAGGCAGGGTCATGCCAGCATAGTGCGTGAGTTAAAGGCCTCCCTCCCTGAGAAGCCTGGGGCTATAGTTTTGTCTGTAGGGGGAGGAGGCCTGCTATGCGGGGTGGTGGAGGGCCTGAGAGAGGTGGGATGGGAGAGTGTGCCAGTGCTCTGTATGGAGACTGTAGGAGCAGACTCCTTCAATGCTGCTGTCAAGGCTGGGAAGCTCGTCACTTTGCCTGACATCACAAGGTAAGGACCGGTAAAAGACTGATGATAGAAAATGATTGGTAGAAAATGTGTGTGTGTGTGTGTAAGAGATCGAGAGAGTGTTAGAGAGAAACTGTTTCAAAAAGGCCCATAATCTTTTTTAAAAAACATTAATGTTAGCTGATGCTTTCAGCTGCCTTCTGTTTCTGGAGCAGGCTCTGCACCCCTAACATAAGCATTTGATTTTTAAACACTCGTTCCAGCTTAGAAATAAGAGCGGACAGTCTAATATAAATATTTGAGTATTTTTTAAACTTTGTCTTAAAAGACTGTGACTGTTTTGTTCAACAGCGAAGCTATATGTTTGGGAGCCAAGACCGTATGCAGGCAGGCGTTCGGCTATAGCAAGGAGGCCAAGCTGATCTCTGAGGTGGTGACAGACCTGGAAGCACTGGAGGCAGTGGAGCTGTTCTTGGGTCAGTCACATGTTATTGTCTCCATTTGCCCGGCGGCTGCCCATAATGACATGCCTCACTTCCCCTCAGGCCGGCTGCAAGGCCTCGCAGATGTTTGCTCACTTTTGGACGGCTATTTTTAAAGGATCGAGCCCTGTTAAGGTTTCAGTGTAGTCTTTATAATATGCCCAGACGGAACAGTGCTCTGTGCCCGGGCAGTTCTTTTTAAATCAACTGCTGATTATGTGTGTGTGTGTGTGTGTGTGTGTGTGTGTGTGTGTATGTGTGTGCAGACACAGATTTAACGGGAAAGTTCACCCAAAATTGAAAATGCTGACGTTATTTACCAACCCTTGTGCCGGCATAACTGGAATAACTCAACATAGTGTCCAGGAATCCTTTCCCATGTACAAGCAGAGTAAAGTGGTGTCTCCAAAGTGGGCCGTGATGTGACCATAAACGTTATATGCCTTGAAAATGGGCAGGAAATGATGCCATAAACATGTTTGTTTGTTTGTTTGTGTGCATTCGAGTGTGGGTGTATGTTATAAACAATGACTGTGTCTATGTGTGCGTGTGTATAATATAGTCTGGCTGTGTGTGTGTGTGTGTTTAAACTGCCATGACTGTATGTTTGTATGTATGTTTGTATGTACAGTAGGTATTTATGTATGTATGTACAGTATTTATGTATGTATGTACAGAATATACACTCTTAAAACGAATGTGTTGTAAACAACACAGCTTGTGTTGTTTTTAACACATCACTGTGTCCAGATAGGGACAACAGTTTGTGTTATTTCCTTTTTTATTATTTGTTACACGATATTTGTTGAAAATAACACAACTTGCGTTTTTTAACACATCTCTGTGTCCAGATAGGGACAACACATTCATTTTAAGAGTGTATGTATGTATGTATGTATGTATGTGTATGTAAGTGTGTATGTATGTACAGTATATATGTATGTATGTATGTATGTATGTATGTATGTACTGTATGTATGTATGTATGTATGTATGTATGTATATGTATGTGTGTATGTATGTACTGTATGTATGTATGTATGTATGTATGTGTATGTATGTGTGTATGTATGTATGTATGTATGTATGTATGTGTATGTATGTATATATATATGTATGTATGTGTATGTATGTATGTATGTGTGTGTGTATGTGTGTATGTATGTATGTGTATGTATGTATGTGTGTGTACAGTACATATGTGTGTATGTATTTATGTATGTATGTATGTGTGTGTGTATATAGATGAGGAGCGTGTGCTGGTGGAGATGGCATGTGGAGCTGCGCTGGCGGCCGTGTACAGCGGTCTGATCCAGAGGCTCCAGGGGGAAGGTCAGCTGCCTCGTCCTCTCGGCCCGCTGGTGGTTATCGTCTGCGGGGGCAGTAGCGTGAACCTGGCCCAGCTCATGCACCTGAAGACGAAGCTGCGCCGCTGAATGGAGATTGCTCACCTCAGGGCTCTGAGCTGGAGTGTTGGGGAACAGCTTACTCTTCGGCAAAGTTTAGCCACATTCCTGGTACAACATGGCCAGTTCAGATACCAGTTAACTGTAGAGAACCATACGGGCTATTTGAGTCAGGATTGGGCTGTTAGTACACACTAACTTGACCAGTGTTATTAGATTAATAATGTCATTATTCTCTTTAATAAATAAACAAAAAAATAGGTATAGAAAATGGTTTTAACAAATCTTCTCTTAAATACCACAAATTGTGGATATCATCCTGAAATATTTTTCAGTGTTATAAGCCAACAGTCATTTTGATGGAATAAAGAAACCCAGATTTCCAGAAGGAATGTCTATATGCTTAGTATGTCTGAATGTTTTTGTGCTGTTTCAGTCTGAGAGGACATGTTAGGTGTAATTCTGAATATTATAAATACAAATACAGGCATATAAGTATCCATGTGAACCCCACCCAGTCCCTTTTAGAATTGACTTCAAATGTAACTTGTGCATTCTGCATAGTGTTTTACCTGTTCAAATTCTTGTGACCTCTACTGCAAACATGTCACAAACACTGTTAATGTCTTTTATAGGGGCACAGGACTAAAACCACTTAGCCTTAAATGAGTTCTCTCCTCTTAATCTGATCAGTAGACAGGTTGTGTAATACAATATTGTAATTGATCAAAGTGTATCTCTGGATGCCAGAAATGGACTGATTAAAAGGATTGTAAAATACTCTTTGTTCAGAGTCTGTTCTGAGGGAAGTTCACGCTCATGCACAGTAAAAAAAAGCATGCCATTAGATAACAGGGGCAGTATACTTTTTAGGGTTAAGTTCATGGCATAACTTTCAAGCTATTTGAAGGCAAGTCTGTGAAATATTGACTTCCCAGAATCAATGATATGGCATATAATCTCAAAAAAGCACATAGTATGTGATAGTCAGTGAAATCAATATACTCTTCTGCGAGTGATTAATATAATCTTAGACTTCTGATTAATACTTAATGTACTAATGTGCAAATATATGGGTAATTGCCTTATTACTAATCCATGTGTGACATGATATATCTTCTAGTTGTTAGAACGTAGATTTTGATAACATTAAAAAAATTTTTCACAATATTCAAGCATTACAGTATTGTGGTAGAACAGATTTGAGGGCAACACTGCAGGCGTGTACCAGTCTATTGTAAATATTTCACAATGACATTTAAATGTTTTAATCATAGTTATTTAAATGTGGTACAGTGAATAAGATGGCACAAAATATAGACTTTTTAAAGTTATATAATAGACTGTTTAAAAGTTATGTCAAGAAACTCAATAGTGAGTAATGAGAGAAAGTGGAATAGAACATTATGTCCAATATACCAATATATGGTTTAATGTTCTGCATTATGACTAATATTCCAATATGTGGTTTAATGTTCTGCATTTCTCATTAGTAGGTCACTTTGATACTAAAAGTATGATTCTATGTAATGACTGTATGATATCTGTACTGTCCCTGTGTATATCTGTGTGTGACTGTATTTAGAGATAAGCGGGAATATTATGACTTTGCAGTGTTTCACTGTTCTGCATGGCTGCGTCAGTAGCTATCTGCTCCGGATTGCCATGTTGCCACTAATCAGTCTGATTCAGTGTAGTCCATGTGAGATGGGATGACCAACGCCATCTCCTGTCAGCCTGGAAGGATACTTAAACCCTAACTATTTCCTTGTCTAGTTAGAGCAGATGAAGTCATGCTGTCTCTCCCTTGATGCGCGTCATTGTAAATAAACTCTGTTCCTGATTTTTCATACTATTGGTCTGACTGGGTCTCTATTAAATCTATGGTATCAAAATTACCTTCAGTAACCAATAACAGATATAGTGACAGTGAAGCTTATTGGGGGGGTCTGCAGTATAATTATTACCATGAGAGGGCAGCAAACCATATTAAATGTCATTGAATTAGATCATCCACAGTAAAATGTGTTTCTTCTTGTCATTGGCTTCTGTCAGATATAAACTGTTCTTGAACCCATGATCATATTTTCATTATTTCTGCCTAGACCTTGGTGTGTATACATACACTCATCAAATGTGTTTATATCGGCTGAGCCAAACAGCTTCTGAGGTTCAGACGTTATTTCAAGAGCTACCTTTACAGCTTCAGCCTGTATTTTGGGGTTGGGACAATTGAATTTCCATCACATTCACTGTACAAAAATGTATGTGTGATACGTGTTTATGGAAGAATGATGTTTTTGCATTCCAATTCAGTCAAACTATGGGTAAATGATGAATGACTTTTCCTGTAAATGACTGCCTAACACGAGCCCAGTAAGATCTGAAATACACACACAAACCAGCTCTGTTCAAAAGCTGGGCACCAAAAAATTCAGTCATACTTACACCAACCAAAACTTTCGCCAGGAGGACAGAAACTTTAAACCCCAGTAACTACACTTGCCCCGTCTTCAACCTTTGCACAAACCATAATCGGGGCTGTGTTCTGTTTTATTGGGGAATATTTGAGACATTTTTTGAGGGCGTTTCCAGAGAGAAATGTACTGTACAGTAATTGGAAGCACGGGCCTGTATGGATTAAGAGGTCTGACATGGAGTATGAGCGACTCGCTGTGAGAGACGTCTGGAGTGGATCAGCCGGTCTCTGCATAGGGTATATTTGTTCCCATTTGCTCTCAGTGTGGACAACATATGTAACTATAGTAGAAGTATGGTTTTTGGTTTACAGTGAAACTGAAAGGATGTTTAAGACAGACACACACACACACACAGACTGACTGACATTTATAGTCACACACACCCTACACACACCTAGAAACTATATTTGTAGATTTTCCGACACACACACATACACTTTTGTGTTTTATTACCAATTTAACAATGTAGTGGTATGTAATTTTGGAGAATGAATGGGGAGTTTGTGTGGTTCACATGCAATGTAATGAGCAGTCATGGCCTAACCTATAGCTGTTACCTATTAATCTGTGATTTTCAAAAGTGCTCGCCAGTAGAACTGTCATGATCTCCTTTGTGGGCTAGGGAATTAAGGGTTAAGTACAGAATCTCAGGATTGATTTTCCAGATTGGAAAGACCTCATCCCCCCCCCCCCCCCCCCCCCTTCTGTTCTGTTCTGTTGCCATTGGCGCCCAACTTGTGTCAAGCTACTACCAATGTAACCAATGTAATGAAAACGCCATGGTTGTGCAGTTTACACTGGCGAAACCACACTTAAGCACAGAGACAGCTCCTGCTTGAAATCCTACAGCTCTTGATGTATTTTTTGTTGTACTATACATGCCTGCAGTATTTTCTGTCCCGAGACCTGGAGCATGCCACTGTAGGCCTATGGAGTGTTTGAAGATGTGAAACGACCCCGCTGAAAGGCCATTGGCTGGAAGAATGGTCGTCTTTGTCTTGGTGTGGTCTTAAGACACGAGCAGGGGTTTTTGTGGAAATAGCCTTGCAGCCTCGACTTAATTCAGCTCAGCTCTTTAAACACTATTGTGACACGTTATCAATCACCCCGGCCTCGGTCGCAGGTAGGAGCTCGGTGGCTCAGCCTCGAGAACCCCCTTCCCTCCTCCTGCTTCTGGCCCGTCAGGCATCCATGTTTCCACCCGTCCGCGATCCCGCATCAATCACGTCCACTTTGATGTCAGCAGCGTACATACAGTAAGCGCTGACAAGCCCTGATGGATTTTTCCTCTTTGTGTGAAGTAAGGCTCTGTGAAGAAAATCAAACACTCAATGGTAAACTTTCATCCCTCGTTTTCTCTCTCTCTCTTTCTCTCTCTCTCTCTCTCTCTCTCTCACCCTCTCACCGTCTTCCACCACATTAGTGTCTATTCTTTAATGGACTCCTTCACTATGCATATGGTCATTCCATGGACACTCAACCTTCTGATGGACCCTAGTTATTGCTGCGTGTGTACACAGAGAATCTATTTTAGACTGTTATATTACAAACAGAGCACTCCTGAGCCAGGTGACTTATCGTCCACCCGTTCCCCACAGGGCTAATTCGCTTGTCTGCAGAGAGGCCAAAGTGAACATTTATAGTCAAAAACAACACGTGCACTCACTGTCTAGATACAGTACACATATATCACTGTAAATGACAATCAGACACCAGTAACACAAACCAGGACAGAGAACTCAGACTGAACTGCTCCTGCCTGGGACTTTCAATAATCTCTCTCTCTCTTTTTCTCTCCCTTTCCCCTTCTGCACACATCTCAATTTCTCCTATCTTGGGGAAACAATACGCATGCCTGGAAAATTTAAATATTTACGCACCGCTAATGCTCCCAAGCCAAGCCTAAGAGAGAAGCTTCTGCACTCTCTTTCTCGCAAGTACATAACACAGGCCCTCACCACAAACATAACAACCGCCCCCCCCCTCTCTCTCTTTCTCTCACCCCCTCTCTCTCCATCTACCCCACCCGCCCTCTCTAGCCCCATCCTGGGTTCACTGCCTTAGCTTAAGGGTTGAAGTCCTCTCTGCGGGCTCTCTCTCTCTCTGGCCCACAGTGACGAGCCAAGTGGCCATTACACTGGTTTGGACACCGTGCTGCCTTTCACACTATTGCCTATTAACAGTAAGCGCAGCCACTGACAGCAATAAGAGATTAAAATGACATGGCTTAGATAACACACAGCACTGCCAATGTTGAGACATTCATTTAAAATATTCACACTAAAATTACTGTGTTTTGGGGTGAGATATGATGGAGCTGATCATTATAACAACCAGTGACCCACTGCCCATGAGTGGTCTGGTCATTTTGTACTGTAGGCTGTGTGGTCATACCAGTACTAATCCACTGGTGAGGTTCTGCTGTCTGCCTGACCAGCTGCTGTCATGGCAGGTCGTAATTCCACCAGACACCCCCCATGTCCAAATATTCCCTTAATCCCTCGTAATTCTGTCTGTGTCCTGTTTTTGGCTAAATAAATCCAGCACACCCCATCCCCCTGTGGATTTAAAAGGGATGGATATGACTTTGAAACTCAGCCTCTGGTCAAAACCCTATTAGAAGATCACGGATAAGAGAACTTTGATGATTTTTTCTTTTTTTTTTTGGAAAACCAGAAAAAAAAGAATAATGATTTAGGAGTCATGGCCGACAGACTGTAAACACAGATGGGTCTTCCCTCCTGAGTGTTTTACAGCCGACTGTAAAACTGCTCGCATATTATTATCTTGTTTGGGGGAGTTAATAATGTTGGACACAGGGAGAGAGAGAGGGCAGGGGTACAGGGATGCTTACATGATGAAGTAGTGATACTTCTACTCTATAATCTTCCTATTAGCATGTGCTAATGACAGCTTGACTGCTGAGCCTCTATCTGTCTTGCTGAATGTCTTAGCTATGCTCTTTTTGTTAGCTTCTCACATAATCTATAGCTGTGTAACTGTGCATTGTTTCACCTGCTTCAGTGAATATGCGAACAAAAAAGTTAGCATTGTTTAAAACTTCCTCATTTTGTCGGCACGGATTTCCTGGGACAACAGAAAATGTTTTTTCATGGGCACACACAAACAAGGCAGTGCATTGAAAGCTTCTCTGATGCTTCAGGCTTTACCATGAAATCGCATTCCTTGGAAGGTGCCCAAGCTATTTGTTTGGAGACAATAAATTCAGCAATGTAAAGCCTTTGCCGAAGTCTAAATTCCACACTAATAAACTTGTTTACTCTCTTGTGGAAATTGCCTGAGAAAACAATTTGGTGAACTGGGGAGTAATTTGAGGCTGCCTGACAGGCTACCTCATTGAGTTAGACTTGCTGAAGACAAACTTCATCTCTCTTTCTCTGTCTGTCTCTGTCTCCCTCTCGCATCCTCAGTGTGTGCATTGCCTGTTACAGCACTTGCCGTAGCGAAACTGGGGTTGGGTCCAGTTACTGGATGATTGAACTGGAGACCTAATCGAACTGGGCATAAGCTCTTATTTACAGAGAAAGCTATTTTCTAATTTAGCCCAACTCCCATTCCAGTTGGGTCTCAGCGTTTACTAGAATAAACACAGGGCTGACCCCAGACCCAGCTACATATAATTTGAGGCAACTCTTGACATGGCTGAACCTTGCCTTTAGGCTTGGAGGTCCCACATCTGTTGCAGAAAAAAAATGCAAGGGCCAAGGCAAGTCTTCAGTGTAGAAGTACTGATCTGAGTGGGCCATTCCTGTGTCACCTCGTCATTATTAATGCCATAGTGTCTGATCTCTATCTCTATCACCACTTATAATCCAGTGCATTATAAAATATCTGTTAGAATGGGGGGATGGGACTGTGGTGCACGCAAAAGCATCCAAACCAACCAGTACCCACGGGGATCCAGATTTGATTCCAACCCGAGGCCATTTACAGCCACCCCCATCTCTCTCCCACTTACTTCCTGTCTTCACTGCTCTGTGAAATAAAAGTCAAAAGCCCCAAAAATATACATAGAAGCTGTTAGGTGCATCAGTTTTGAAGGCCCAGTGTAATATGTTTGTTCTCTTTTTTGTTAAGTATTTAACAATGGCAAAGAGGAAGGGAGAGAGAAAGAGAGGGGAAGGGTTAGAGAGAGGAAATGAAGATGTAAGAGTTTTAAGTTGCTATGCAATTAAAAAAAATTCCCTGCTCTGTGGATCTAATCAAACATTTATTACTCAGAGATTGGGGTTGCTGGCTTTTACTTCAGGGGGAAGCTGAGAGAGAGAGAGAGAGCAATGAATTCCATTGTTTATCAAACTCTATAAAACACTTTGAATGGTCTTGCTTTAACAAAACAAAACAGAACATAATGCACACAGAACACATTAGTTCTTTCAAAATCACAAACGAATGCATGCAAATGCAATGACTGGTGATGCAGTTGCTGGGCATTAAGAAGAATAAGCATCAGGTTGCCCTTGAGTAATGACGTTTGATGAGATGTTTGATTTGGCTCTGCGGATGTTACGCATGACATGGGAGGCTGGAAAAAGAATGGATCTGAGAGGAGAGGTTCGCTATCAGCCGGCAGCTTCTGCAGGAAGGACACAGGTCTTTATGAGAAACACAAGACCGGTTTCCTAATAATGATTTCCTCAGCAGACTGGAAAAAATGTGCACAGCTTCCACCTCATTCCTTTGACTAATTGTAGAGAACTTATTTGCCGCTGGGTGAGTGCAATGTGGATGTACTAGTTAATTACAGTTTTAAAATGGAAGAGGGAAATTACTGCAGTGGGGGAAGAGAAGGGAACTCAGTACATACATGACTCCCATTTGACTTTTTAGAACTCTTTAGACCCCCCCCCCCCCACACACACACACACACACAATCTCTCTCTCTCTCTCTCTACACACATATCGTTCCCTCTGTCTGAGTGTGGGTTTTCTTGAAATGTTGAGAACTACGCCTAATGCTATTCTCACGTTCCCTATTTGCTACCACACGCAGGCCTACAGACCTTAGTGGTAAGTTTCCAAATCTGATTTTCACTAACAAAACTTTGGATAATACTTTATCAGGAAAGGGACGCCATCCAAATTCTATAATCTAAGCACCCGTTTCCATACTTCCATACAGAAATTCACTCTGGGGATGGATGTCCGTGTGGCCTGTGTCTCTATACAACGCCTCCACAAGAACCCCCTTTCCACCATTACTTATGGCACCCTGCAATATAACTGTCACATTAGTGGAAAATGAGGGTTTAGCACGGCCCGCTTTATTAGGCTCCCTGTGTGCTCACTGACCAGAGACTTTTTGAGCCCTTCGCCATCCACTTGAGCTGTACAAACAAATCAGAAAAATGGCAATCACCGCACCGCATCTCGAACTATTAACGCCTTCTTGTCAAGTAGCCCCTTCCTCAGAGATATAGCCTTTCAGCAGCTCTACCGTCTCATGCAGTTTGGGGAAGTTCAACATCATTAAATTGTCTCAAAATACCCACTGCAATAAAATATAGCCTAATGCAATAGCTATTTATTTCATTTACTTTCAAATATAAAAGCAATACACTAAGCAGTTGAAGACTTGTCTTGTCCACTTCTGCCCTTAAAAACATGACAGCAAACAACACTACATTTCCCATGAAAGCTTGCGCTTTATTTTCACTGGTCCATGCGCACTGACACTTCAGCGAATGATGTCACCTGCAACTGCCGAATCGTACAGTATTGTGTTAAAGGGGTATGCAACCGCTTAGATTGACCACAGAGAGCTGGCGCAAGATGATGGGTCTGTTTACGAGGTAAGACACCGCTGTAGCTATATGACTGCCTATACGACGATGTATACAGGCGTTTGAAACGTAAACCGCGAGATTGTCCTCGTTTTTCCAATTGTCCTTTTTCTATTTTACGAGGCTTGGAATGACACGGAATCGGGTTATGGGTGTGACATTTTGATAAAAATGTGTAACACATACGACTGGTGAAAATTGTGATGCATTTCAATGAGAATTCTGGAAACAGCGCGGAATGTAGGCTAAATAATTTGCTCGTTCCACTGGACTCGCGACTTTCGTTTTTCTTTAGCATTCCTGTGTAGCTACTGTAACCTATATTTTAAGAGTTTGTGGCAAAGCCGGTCCGGTGTGTTACATTCGCGACATTAGAGCAAGCCTGCGGAATGGGGACGTTGGCGAATGCGTTTTTAATACAATGTTAATAAGCCGACTATTATCTCACTATAGCCTAACCCATACATTCAATAGGCCTATTAAAGAATATTCTATGTTGTAAAGAATGAAAAAAAATATTGTTGTAGGACATTGCAGGTTATTCCAATGATTGATCGCGCTACAACGTAGCGTACCTGCATAGCGACTACTGATGACCATATTCCTGCTTTTTCTGTAATAGTGTTTTAACCGAATATTACAGAGAGTATTATTTAGTCCAGCCTATACAAAAGCGTAAAAGAAATGTACATAATAGTAATTACCTCTTACGCATCGTAATCGAAACCATATTTTTCAGTGTTTAGGCGATCTCTTTGCAAAACACTCACGCTGGGCCTATAATTTAGATATGAATTGCACAGTGTTTGCACCAATTGCGAAATCAAATCAAATTGCTGGCATAGGCTACATTACCACAAGCGATTGAGACTGTTTTCATTTCAGTGCATAAATTGAAAATAGTATGAACATTCCGTGACATTTTTTTCCCCATGTGCAGTGTTATAGCGCTGTTCATGCAAAGAGTGTCTTCACCCTGCAGCTCAATGAAAGATTCAGCGCTCAGCTCCCCTGGCCTTGTTATAACTTTGGGATGATTTTACTTGATACTTATGGCATTTGATGGCACAGTTCAAGGTCAGACCACCTGTCCTGGACTATACCCATTTTCTGTAATAAGACTAAATAAAGTGTCAAGGCAAAGTGTTGAAGTTGCTGGAGAGCAGGTCTAAGCTGGCCTTGGGCATTAATACAACTGGTATGTTAAATCACACTAATCCAACTAATTAATGTCATTAAGATGGCCAGTTTAAGGTAGTAATTTTGGATTTAGGGTATTTAGGCCTGTGCGCTAAATGAATTGCAGAGCATAAGTGGGAATCTCTTTAAGGCATGCCTCCAACTTTATTAGCGCTGAAAGTGTACAAATGCATGTGTTGAGATACTGCAGTGTACAGTTAGGCCATGACAAGCTAATTTGATAACTATTGGCCTTTTCAGCCATAGAACTTTCAGCAGCTCAACACAATTGCAAGTAGGAACTTGAAGTAAGACAAGACACATGCTATTAATCACATCAGCAGGATCCCATGAGCTCCAGTCTTCCACTCTCCATTATAATGGTGATGATGGAGGTGGTTGGGATGCTGCTGCTGGTGATTGTTGTGCTGGTAATGATGATGATGATGATGATGATGATGAGCCACTCGCCATGTTTGTTTGTTTGTTTGTTTGTTTGTTTGTTCTCAGTCCGTCTACTGCAGGAGAGACAAATGGTCAGACTTTTAGTGCGGATGATAATGATCATGACCATGATGGTGGTGGTGAAAATGGTGATGCTCTTTGGCTACATCAAATGTAGGCCTATCTGATCTCAGTCTGAAGACACAGTCTGAGTCCAACTGTGCATTTTTGCCCTGGCTGGACACTGCATGCATCCTCTAAATTAGTAACACCCCTGTTACCTGTTTACTAAGTTAGTAACGCCCCTGTTACCTGGTTACTAAGTTAGTAACGCCCCTGTTACCGGATGAATCAGGCAGCACTGTCATCCAACTACCCCCCCCCCCCCCCCGCAGCAGCATCCGCTAAGCATGTCCTCCACTAGGCCTCCATGTGTCCACTGGCTTTCATTTCATCTATTTTTCACCACTTTCACCAAGTAGTGAGGCCTCCCGGGTTGACGCACTCACATTCCACTTTTCACACGCTCCACCGCTGTGAGAAAGCGAGTGATTGAAAAGAAGAGGAGAAGAACAGCGAGGACGTTCACCCTTCTGTTTGTGTAACGCTGGAGAGTGAGGATGTGGTGGTGGAGGGGTGGGGGGGGGTTATCTTGCCCCAATTAGGGAGGCATTCAGCAACGATGACAGGGGCGGGGGGGGGGGGGAGCAGGAGACACCTCCAATTAGGGAGAGTGAGGTCAGAAGCTGGAACCCTGTCAACTTGAGGGGAATGTCTAGACCGTGCCAAAAAAGCACCGGGACTTCCTCCGGGCTGAAACCGATACTTCAGGACGTGTGTGTGTGTGTGTTTTTTTTCCCTCTTTCTCTCGGTCGAAGAGAGCCGTTTCGAGATCGATTGAGCTCTTCTTCACTCTCGGCTGCTGACGGATGGCGTGTTGTGCTTGGCAACCAAACCAGTGTGCGAGGATGGGAGTGAGAGAGAGAGAGTGAGAGTGTGAGAGAGAAAGAGAGCGCTTGGAGGTACAGTTTGCCCCTTTGCTCACTTGTCCTCATGTCCGGCCATCCATGGTGATGATGGCGAGGAATCGCCTGGCTATGTTTGCTTTCCTTTGCTTAGGTTGCTAAGGGACTTATACAGTGGTCACCTGCTGGGGTAGATATATGACCTGTTTGTGACCTGGAGCTAAAATGGCAAATAATTCAGCCATTTCTTATACTGTTTTGACAATCTCTCAGTTTGCTTGTTATTTATAACAGTCTCCTTAATTTACTAGGGAATTGAGGAATGTGCTGTGTTCTAAATATAATCTAAAAGCCTTTCCCAAGCCATTTTACAGTAAGGCCTTTGAAACTGTTTATGTAAAAACTACACAAGTTATCTATCATGCATGCAGTATGAATCATCTAGTCCTGCATGTATGCTGGACTCTTTGACTATTGCAGTGAATGTGCTTTAAAAGCACAGGTGTGGGTTCAACATTAATCGTGAATGGTTGGGATATCATGGGCTGGTTTTGTGGACATGGATTCGGCCTAGTCTCAGACTAAAATTAAGATCTCCATTTGAAAAGACATTTTGGGAACCTGTTCCTGTGTGTTCACATAATATGCCATGAGACATATTTAAAAAAAAGAGACCTTTGGCATGCATTATCTAATGGCAATGGCCTGTTGTCTGGTTGATGATAAGGGTAAGATAATCCAACTGTTTTTCTTTCAGTTTCACCTCAGCATCCTCCACAGATGAATACAATAAGTTCAATTATTATCAATGTGTTGGACTTGGATAAAACCAAAGCACACATTTGTCTCTTTGACTATTGCAGTGAATGTGCTTTAAAAGCACAGGTGTGGGTTCAACATTAATCGTGAATGGTTGGGATATCATGGGCTGGTTTTGTGGACATGGATTCGGCCTAGTCTCAGACTAAAATTAAGATCTCCATTTGAAAAGACATTTTGGGAACCTGTTCCTGTGTGTTCACATAATATGCCATGAGACATATTTTAAAAAAGAGACCTTTGGCATGCATTATCTAATGGCAATGGCCTGTTGTCTGGTTGATGATAAGGGTAAGATAATCCAACTGTTTTTCTTTCAGTTTCACTTGGATAAAACCAAAGCACACATTTGTCTCTTTCTCTCTCTCTCTCTCTCTCTCTCTCTCTCTGTTGCTATGTCTCTGCCCTTTTGAAGTATTTTTCACACTCCTGGTTATTTGCATAGTGGATGTTTTATTTTATGTGTAGTTATTTGCATGTAGTGGCGCCTCTCACTGTATCACATCAACACAGCTGAATACCCCCCCTTCCCCCTCCAAACCATCCCAGCTTGTGTTTTCCGTGCACCAATGTTTTCGTTTACATGTTTGGAATGGGAGCCAGTACAATCCCCACAATCCTTTGCGTGGCTGGCCCTGCCCTGTCCCCACAGCCAAGCCCCAGCCAAACCCCAGGCCAGTATGGGTTTGTGTGTGTGTGTGTGTGTGTGTGTGTGTGTGTGTGTACACTAGGATCAACAATAGAGCTGTGTGGCTGTGTGCAATCAGCATTCTGCTGCAGGGTGCTCCTCTGCGTGGTGGACAATGGGCTGTGATCTCACTCTCTGATCCGCTCACAGAGCCCCACGGGTCGGCTCCGCTCAGGAGAACACAGCACAGCACAGCAGAGGAGAACAGAGGAGAACAGAGGAGAACAGAGGAGAGAGGTGCAGAGGGGAAGAGAGGAAAGAAGAGAGAAAAGGAGAAGAGAGGAGAGGAGAAGAGAGGAGAGGGGAGGAGAGGAGGAGAGGAGAAGAGAGGAGAGCAGAAAAGAGGGGAGGAGAGGAGAAGAGAGGAGAGGAGAGGAGAAGAGGAGAGGAGAAGAGAGGAGAGCAGAAAAGATGAGAGGGGAGGAGAGGAGAAGAGAGGAGAGGAGAAGAGAGGAGAGCAGAAAAGAGGAGAGGAGAGGAGAAGAGGAGAGCAGAAAATAGGAGAGGAGAGGATAAAAGAGAAGAGGAGAAGAGAGGAGAGCAGAAAAGAGGAGTGGAGAGGAGGGTAGAAGAGAGGCACAGGGGCTCGGGGCCTAAGATTTTGTCTCCCATGGACTCCCATGCCTAAGCCTCTGTAATTAAAAGGGCAAAAGCAGGAAGCAACTGCCTCTGTGACCACCCCAACTTGTTTGTCTACAAAAGATGATTTTTGTTTGAGTGAACCTGATTCACACAGTACTTGTGCAATGCTTTGTATGAGATATAAAAACACACTTCACTGGCTTTGAATGTGTCCTTTTAAGTGGAGCACCTTCCAACCTCTGGTAATTTGGAAGAGGATGAAGACACAAACATCTTCAATGCAAACCTGCTGTTTCTATCCTCTCCCTCTCCTCTCCTCCTCTCCCCTCCCTCGCTTTATACTTCAGCCAAGTGAGCATTCTCTCACTCCCCTTTCTCTCTCTCTCTCTCTCTCTCTCTTTTATCTCCATTGTTTCCCTACATCTTTCAAAGGTCATTTTAAAGTGTGTGTGTGAGAGAGAGAGAGACTGTGTGCCTTTAGAGAGCTGGTAATGTGCTAGAAGTGAAGAAAGATCTTGTTTGGCTTTGATGTCTGAAGTCTCCTGTGATGGTTCCTTCTGCTTGTTTGCGTGCATAGTTGAGATTAATTGACTGCTGCTTCTGTATCCAGGGCCTGAAGTTAAAAATGTGATGTGACGTGGGCTAATTTCGGCCCCAACGCTACCTACGAGGCCTGTTGAACATGTGAGCACTTTCAGATGGACCTATTCCCCTTCAGCAACGTACATATATCTCCCTCACAGACACTGGTATATTGTATCCTACACACACACTTACATGCACAAATACAAGTCAGTAAAGCCTTGCCATATGTGTTGCTGAAACCCAATTCTCAGACAGCTGATTTGCTTTATCCCACGCTGGTTCAGTCACTCTAGATTCAGAACAAGCACTTCGCTTTATGACACACACTCGTTGCGATGTTGATGTCGAGGATGTCAAAAGATCCTATCAGGTGGCATTCTTGTGTGCTTTGTTCATCCTGACACTCATGCATAGTTTCTGAGTGAACCTTTCTCTCTCTCTCTCTCTCTCTCTCTCTCTCTCTCTCTCTCTCTTTCTCTCTCTCTTTTGTTTTGTCATGTTGCAGTA
>NW_027468680.1:10760252-10775252 GCF_046254945.1 Alosa pseudoharengus
TCATGGACAACTATAGCCTCTCTTTGTCAGGCTAGGGTTGAGCTTTGCTACGAGATTGCTCTCACTGGCTTGTCCAGGCGGCAGAGCACTCTATGGTTCTTTGTGAAAAGCAAAACCTAGCCCTCGTGCTGGATGGGTGGAATTGCTGGCATGTGGTTTAAGTAAGTCATATTTGGACGACTTATTTATTTATTTCCCTCCATCAATGGGAGGCATTTATTTTTGAGGTTTTACCCTGCACATTTACTGCAGTGGTGTAATTTATGCGAATTAGACTCTGAACCGGCACAACGGGACTTTTTCTGCTTGTTCCTATTCTCAGGATGACTCACTGAAGAAACAGGATATCTTCAATTTTTTCTGGCACTGTCGTGGGAGCCTTTTATTGTTCGGCACATGTGGGTGTGTGGAGACCAGAGACTGTGTAAATGATACGTGTGAAGTGTGTGTCCACACAATGAAATATGACCTGTGTGTGAGTGTACATGTGTGTGTGTGTGTGTGCGACTGGACTTTCTTTTTTTTTTTTACCAGCTGACCACAAGTCTAATTTAGGGCTTTATTTGAACAAGCTTTTATCTATATTAAGAGGATTCGGCCGAAGCGGACACATATAAATTGTTCCACTATGTAGTGTGTGACAGAAAGCATTTGTTGTGCTTGTTGCTAGGGATTATCCGAGCAAAGGTCAACCCTGAAAAACAAAGAGTGTGTTGGGAATAAAGAGAACAAACCAAACGTTAGCTCAAGTTAATAGTGTATTTGGCTACAACATTTCTGTTCTTTCATTTAGGTCCAGAAAGTAAAAACAGCAACTAAGAGAGAAACTCTCTGTATTCTCATCCTAGACAGTCCAAGTGTTAAACACACCCTAAAGCTAACGCCCCGGAAAGGAGTGACTCCTTGTACATACACACACACACACACACACACACACACACACACACACATACACACACACACACATACACACACACACACACACGCACACACACTGTGACTCTGGTGAAGGGAGGGTATGTTTTGTTACCGTTGGCACATGGTGCAGACTGCGCTGCATCAGAGCGATTAGACCACACCGAGCGATCCCCAGAGTGACAGCAGCCACTGACTCAACGCAAACACAGCAGCATGACATGACTGGAAAACCATTGAGGGGAAAAAAGGCCCGATGATTGCATTCCTCTCGCTGTGGCTCAATTATGCGTAAGTGACTCTGTCAGTGCGAGAGGTGAAATTGAGATCGTTTGTGGCATGCGATGCTGTGCATAGGCCAGGGGATTCACTGCACGGAGAGAACAGAGAATCTACTGTGGAGGAACGTGCGGATGTCCTGTGATGTCCTGTGTGTTATCTGGTCAGTGCTCTGCAGCCGTTATCATTGCACGCTATCGCTATTTAGAGCGAATGAAGATAAAGACCGTCTGCGCTGCTGGGAGAACTGATGTCAGAGAGGAGTAGGGTGTGTCCTTTTCCGGGTCATAACCTGTTAATTATGGCTAGAAAGCAAAAACTGATCCTAGAACAGCTCAGCTGGGCTCTGCTGAGCCAAATGGAAAATGAGGTAAACTGTGTCCTCAACCTACCAGCTGCATCTATGTTACTTTCTGTCTCTCTCTTCCCTGTAATTGTGCAAGCCACTGCAGTTATCATACACGCGTACACTGCCAAATTATCCAAGATTTACCGGAGCCTCCTTGGCTCGCAGCTATGTTGGTGTAGTTGGAATCAATTCTTGACCAATGTCCTTACATTAAATCATATTCCACTCCCTGCTGTGTGTCACTTTCCATACAAAAATATAAATATGTGTGTGTGTGTGTGCATGTGTCTAAAAAAGAATATATAAATGCTAAATAAATCCACGTAAAAATGGCCATGTCACGGGGTGTGTAAAATATGGCTGTGGCGGGGTGGCTCACCGCGCCTGAGGTCTTCAGCCGCAACCTCTGAACCTTTTCCTCCCATCAGATGATGTTAGAGCTCAGATATGTCCCTGCGTAATTAGAGGGAGACGCTCTGATGCTGCCAGTTAGGGAAAGAATGCAGGGCCACAGACAGACAGACAGACAAACAGACAGAGAGAAAGAGAGAGAGACAGACAGACAGACACAGAGAGGTATCATGTGCATAAGATTCAGGAAAGCTGACTTAGTGCCGTGCTGAGGCCTCATGGTATTGAGGAGTTGTTGTATCGTGAGACGTTGTGGGAGGTAAGAGTGATGAGTTGATGAGGTAGAGTTGTTTTATAGGTGTTGATGTGGGTGTTGGTGCTGAGTTGGTGTTTATGCTGTGACGTATGGCTGAAAGACAGAGGTACTTTTAGAAACCCTCAGAGTGTGATGATTTCTCCTTGTTCCTGGCAGATGGAGAAGATCAGGGTTGTGGGTCACACGCACACACACACACACACACACACACACACATTGATTTGACAGACGTGCACATTATCGTTCAGGAGACCGTGACCATCCTTAAAAAAATGACCCGTGGCGACCTCCCGTGACCTCTCTTCTCAGATGGCTTCCCTCTGCCTCCTTTCTCTTTCTCTCGTTTCCTCTCCCTCTCTGTGTCTCTTTCCATCCCACTCTCACTTTCTCTTGCCCCTACTTCTCTCTCTTCCTCTGTCATGTTCTTTTATTCAATCTCCCGCTCTCTCTCCTTCCCTCTCACTTTCTCACTTGTTCTTTCTCTCCCCTTCTCACTTCTCTCTATCTTCCTCTCATGTTCTCTTTTACTATCTTCCTCTTTCTCTCCCTCACTCTCTCTCTCTCCCTCTCTCTCTATCTCCCTCTCTCTCTCTCTCTCTATCTCTCCCTCTTTCTCTCTCTTTCCCCCCCTCTCTCTTTCTCTCTCCCTCTCCCTCTCTCTCTCTTCCTCTCTGGCTGTGAAAGGGCCAAGATCTCTCCCCCTGCTGACAGGGACAGAGCAGGGACGTCGCTGTGAAGAGAAAAAGAAGGGAAGAAGGCCCTGACGGCAGAAACAGATGCTGCTGCCCCCCCCCCACACACACACACACACATGTACACACACACACACACACACACACACCCTGAGCAGCGGACACGGCTCCAGTGTTCCAGACACCAGGATGGATCCACTCTGCTCTCGGCTCGCTCCGAAACCCGATCTGCTCTTGGAGCGAAAAGCTCTCATCACTGTCACCGCCAGGCTCCCCCCACCGGTCCCGGCGCCGCAATGTATTCTGGGAAAATTATAGGATGAGACCTGGTGCTGCGCTGCTTGTGTGCTTGTGGGCCAGCGAGGGATTGTGTGCGCATGAGCCAAGCGATGATGCAGCAGCGAAAAGATGGGAGACAGAGAGAGACTGACAGAGAAGGAAAGAAAGAGAAGAGAGGAAAGAGAGAGAGGGAGACAGAGAGAGAGAGAGAGAGTGACAAAGAGAGAATTGGAACAGAGAGTGAGAAAGACGAACGAGAGAGCCAATGCGAAAGCAGTGAAAGTGAGAAGAAAGCGGGACAGGAGAGAGAGAGGAACAGATGGGGAAAGAGAGAGAGAGAGAGAGAGAGAGAGAGAGAGAGAGAGAGAAAGATGGCATGCTTATCTTCTTCTGGGTTTGGTGATCTGAGTAATGGCTCTGTCATGGTGTGGCAGAGTTATGGTGTAAGTGAAGAACAGGTCTCAGTGGTGTGTGTCATGGCTCAGGACTCTCCCGATACTGCACTGACATTGATGGATTCCTGAAAAGATGTATGTGTGTGTGTCTGTCTGTCACAACTGAGACATTCTGTACAGATGTATGTCACAAGAGGGTCATTATGTACAGACAGTGAGTGATAAAGAGCTGAATTTTTTCCTCTGGTCACTCTCTCTCACTCCCTCTCTCTCTCTCCTCTCTCTTTCTCTCTCTTTCTTTCTCTCTCTCTCTCTTTCTCTCTCTCTGTTTTCCAGTGATTTTTGTGCTCAAGATTCCCTGTCATTTAAAAAATTCCATTAGTGCACCGTTCCACATTCATTAATTCCACTCCGTTCCTCACGTCAAGTGATTTTTTTCTAATTGCCGAAGGCTGAAGCGCTTTTTGTGAGTTGTTGTGTTAAAAGTGGGTAAAAAAAAGTTTTCCTCCCTCTCTCGCTTTCTCTCTCTTGCTGTAGAGAAAAATGAAAATAATCTGTGAATATGGTGGTGCAGAGGGGGAAAGGGAGTGAGGGGGACCAGAGAGAGAGAGAGAGAGAGAGAGAGAGAGAGAGAGAGAGAGTGGCCCAGATGTTACAGGTTTAATCACCCGAGCCCAGCTGTTGTGCTGCGCTCGCGTTTACAAACTTGGACTAATGGACAGAAGGTCTGGCATTAGGAAAAATCAACTGAAGAATTTGCCTTAGAGAAACAAGAGCCTAATACTCGTCTATGTGTGTGTGTGTGTGTGTGTGTGTGGGGGGGGTGTGTGTGTGTGTGTGTGTGTCATTATTTCTGTCTGACACACTGAGCTGTTCATCTATTCCCTCTTCTCTCTATCGGTGTGTCACTCACTTTTAGCCCAGTACAAGCTCACTTGGACGGTCTCGACCATGCAATCTCAGCTTGTAAGCAGGATATAACTCATTTTCTCTCCTTTTCACAGTCTCTCTTTCTCTCTCTCTCTCCCTCACACACACACACAAACACACAGCCTCGTGGACTTAACCTGACTGAACTGTGGTGAGTGATGTGGGAGGAGACGAGCTCTACCCTCCCGTCCAATCACTGCTCCCCTCCCTAAGTGCGGAGGAGTGGCCAGTGCAGATGAGAGCTCCACAGCAGACTAACATCTGTGCATGAGCGTGCGGCCGAGTGTGTATGAGCTCAAGTGTGTGCGAGTGTATGCATAGAAGAGAGAGAGTGTGTGTGTGTGTATGTGTGTGTGTGTGCGAGAGAGAAAGAGAGAGCCTTTGCAAGGCCAGCCAGTCAGCTAGTCAGCCAGCCATCCCATGCTGTTGCGCTGCCCAGATTAAGTAGCTTGTGAGAGAGGGTCTTTGTGTGGCCGAGAGAGGAGTGACCAGCGGGGCTTATACGGTGCATAACCCCGACAACTTCACGGACAGCATGGAGCGAGCTGGGCAGGCACAGGACTAACTCGGATGTTTATCGAAGACAAGACGTTCTCCCTGGGCCTGGAAGGGCTGAAGCAGAAGCTAGGCAAAGAGGAAGGCGCGTGGGGAAGTCACTCCTGAAGTTCTGTTCTGGGTGTGCGTGTGTATATGTGTGTGTGTGTGTGTGCGCGTTCCACACAACCGTAAATGTGGCATCTCTGACAGATGTGGCCTATTTGGAGCCGTTCGGGAGAAAGAACGTCTCTCATCTCGTGGGTGCACTGAGCTCACCACGGAGGATGTAGAGACTCCAACGTTCATTTTTCCCCTCACTCTCTCACTATACCTCTCTCTCTCTCTGTCCATCTCTTATCTCTCTCTCTCTCACTCTCTCCCTGGCTTGTTTGTCATCTGGTGTACTCGAGCTCAAAAGAGCAGTCCTCTGGCTCGTAAAAGAATTAACGTCGGGGAACTGGATTCGTTTCTTTGGAGCAAAAAAACTAGAAATGTACTCGTGAAAAGGAGCAGCTGCTGAATGTTTTGAAAAGGTAAGAGCGCTGTGTGTGTGTGTGTGTGTGTGTTTTTTTTTTTTCTTCTTCTTTCGCCAGCAGCGGAAAAGTTGCCGTTGGAAACGCTGCCAGAGGGACTCATAAAGGAAGAGTTCATTATTAATTTACCAGACGCTGATAAGCTGTTTCCTTCTCAGCGTATTTGGGTCGCTGTTGTCACAGCTGTGACGTGTTTTGTGCTGTATACTCATATATACAAACGGACAGCAGTGGGTTTTCTTAGCATGTAGTCCGGTTAAGTGAGTCTACTGTTCGGAACTTAGGCGTTACAGTGGGCTATAAATAAAGCAGAGAACATGCTGTCATGTTCTCCACACACTTGAGTCAACACCCCAAGAAAACTTGTTATGGACGGTCTGTTGTGCCGTGTGCGTGGGCCAGAACCTGTAGCTTCAAGCTTTAAGGAGTGTTTTCCCTCAGAAAATGGATTCCAGCGTAATAGCCGTGTGTGTGAATGCGTCGGAGTGCGGAGCGCAGAACTCAGGGAGGCATCAGCAGGGGAAAACTCTTATGAATGGAATGAGACTGGTGTGCATTTCTCCCCTGGGTGTGGAGAGAGAGAGAGAGGCTGGATGCCGCAACAGTGCGTGTGTGTGTGTGTGTGTGTGTGTGTGTGTGTGTGTGTGTGTGTATTTGTGTGTGTGTGTGTGTGTGTGTGTGTATGTGCATGCCGTCAACGTCTGCCGTCCAGGTTGTTTACACTCCTGCTTAGCCAGTTCGAGCTGAGATAATTGATTATATCTGGATTTTACTCTTTCAGCTTTTTTCCCCTTTCCCCCTTCTCTCTGGATACATTTTCCTGAGCTCTGTTTCTATTTTTTTGGAGGGGCCCAGAGTGAGTTTGACCTAATTGTGCGGTCACAGTGTTTGCAGATTTTTTTGTCTCCTGGGAGCCCTGTTTGCACACAGGGAACCAGTGTGTGTTTTCGTGAAAAAAAGGCCACATTTTGCGCGGCCAATAAGCAAGACAGTTGGGCAGTTGGCCTTTTTTGTGTTGTTGTTACTAGGACGTGTTCCCCTGTCCTGTCTTATTCTCTCACTAATTTGATTATTTATTCCACCAATAAAGGCAAGGCGTGCACTCTGATTGGCTGTGGCAGTAAACTGATCAGCATATCCATGCTGGTAATTGGAGTTGCCACAGTGATGTGGCCCCTCTGATTGTTCTCAAGATTCTCTAGTGTCCCGCCCCCATAGATGCCACTCAGTGACAGCCGCTTTGATTGACAGTTGGAGCCCCGCCTCAAAGCTTAGCATCTAAAAGGAGGGGAAAAAACTCATTACCCTACATGGGTGCGTGTGTGTGTGTGTGTGTGTGTGTGTGTGCGTGTGCGTGTGTGTGTGTGTGTGCAATCCCACCAACTCATCCCTGCAGGATTAGCACATGTAATGCAAGCCACTGAATCAGAAACTCCCATAGCAACAAGGCAGTGGGTGGAGAGGGTGGGCAGTGTGTGTTTGCGTGTGTGTGTGTGTGTGTGTGTGTGTGCGCGTGCGTGTGGTGCAGGGATATGTGTCGGGAGGCAGAGGAGGAATAAAGTGACTGATGCTCCTTGTTTTACACGATGGCACAGCATTATAGTGGCTTGAAGCCGTAACTTGAAACAGTAACAAAACAGCCGTCACCCACCATGTTATCTTTTCACCATTACCTTTACATTAGAGCGTGTAGCTCAGTGGTCTAAGGGTTAGGGTTAGGCTGGCAATCGTAAGATGATGTGCCCTTGGCCTTGGTCAAGGCACGTCATCTGCTTTGTCTCAGTCCACCCAGCTGTAAAATAAGTAAGGATATATACTCTTTTGATCCCGTGAGGGAAATTTGGTCTCTGCATTTATCCCAATCCATGAAATAGTGAAACACACTCAGCACTCACACACTAATCATGACTGCAACAACAGTGGCGCTAGGGGAGCAGTGAGGGGTTAGGTGCCTTGCTCAACGGCACTTCAGCCGTTCCTACTGGTCGGGGTTCGAACTGGCAACTCCGGTTACAAGTCCGAAACGCTAACCAGTAGGCCACGGCTGCCCCCTGGGTACCAGCTTCTGCTGGAAGTTACCTGCGATGGACTGGTGTCCCGTCCAGGGGGAGTCTACGGCTCCCGTCCGCTTAGCACCATGGAAACTGGACATAAGCGCCGGCCCAGTTGGCATTAATGGCTAGGAATGGATTAACTGACCCTACAATGGACACATGTTACCACAACATGTTTTAAATAGCATGTGAGACATACTGTGACAGCAAATGACATTCACTATGCTTTAGTTTAGATAAAAGAGACACGTTATTGTTATGTCATGTTATGGACCGCACACAATTGATTATTGACATCTTGTGCAATAGAGTGGGATGTATAGATGCATTGTATTGATTCCCTTTGCCAGCCATAATCACAGCTGACAAAAATCGCTGATCACATATAGAACATGCTGCATATGGATGAAGTACGTACCTATGTGTATCTCCGTTGCCAAGTATGACATGACAGTGCTATTGCTAGTTGCTAGTCAGGTTATTGCTAGTGCTGTTGAGTCCATGTTGAGATGAAACTCCAGTAAGTGACTTGTGTGACTTGTGTGAGGGGTGCTATGACAGGCATGTGGACACAGTGAGGAATGGAGGGAGGATGGCAACATTCCTGACTCCTGTTAGTCCTGGCTCTCTGGGTCTATTTATTACACACACACACACACACACACACACACACACACACACACACACACACACACACACACAGAGATAGCAGGCTGTACTTACTCACGGGCACAGATACTCAGCTCAGGAGGACAGACCCATGGGGTTTGACCTCTGACATCTATGTGTATACCCTCAGGGAGGGAAAGGTACTATATATGCATGTGTGTGTGTGTGTGTGTGTGTGTGTGTGTGTGTGTGTGTGTGTGTGTGTGTGTGTGACTGCCATGAGTGCAGCTCCGTCAGCATGATAGTGTATTGATCAGATCCGGACTCTAAACATTATTCAACATCCAAGGGCTTTATGGGCTTAATGGTGGATTGAAAGTAATTGCCCTGGTAAGAGGCTTCTTCCTCTACTGATTGATGTGGACTGTGTATACATGATTGGTGCAGTTCACCAGGTGTGTAACCATTTCAGCAGTATTTGAATGAGCAGTTTAGGATAGAATAAAATGAATTGTGGGGTAAATCAGCTGTTGCCCCTTCATATGTAGTTGAACAGACCACAGACATGTGTTGAGTCACAACCAACCCCCCCCCCCCCCCCCCCCCCCCCCCCCCCCACACACACACACACACACACACGCACACACACACACACACACAGTCACACACACAACTGGGAACTTACAGGGAGGATACCCGGCTTCAGGTGTAACCTGGGTGCTAGTCTGTACGAGCAGAGATGAACTGCTGTGCCTTTATTTTGCACACTGTCATGATTAGTTTATAGTCATTGTTGTGTTGTGTCTGGTGTGTACGTCTTTCCTGGGTATTGAGAGGATCACAACAATGTGCATGTATGTCTGTGTGTCTGTGTGTATGTGTGTGTGTGTGTGTGTGTGTGTGTGTGTGTGTGTGTGTGTGTGTGTGCTGAGGTTGTTTACACTCCTGCCTCCTCAGTTTGAGCTGAGATCATTGATTTCATCTGGATTATATTCAGATTCAGTCTCTGGTTGTATTTACCTGAGCTCTGCTGTATTGTTTGTTTGTATTTATATATTGTGGGGGAGCAGCCTGACCGGTTTGATCTGTTTAAATCGAACTTTTACTCGACTAACGTATCATGACATTTTGTTATGGACCCTTTCAAGAGAGTTCCATTATCAGCATCATAGTTGGCCCCACAAGACTTCCTTTTTAACATTCCATATGTTATCTTAATGCAGAGGAAGTAGATTGGGGCCCAAATAGAATGTTCAAGCATTGTTTGTGTTTACCTTGTTGAAAGGGTCTATAAAACAATGGCGCATGCTGTTGACCCAGTTCAGTGCAGTGCTCTATAGATGTGTGTGTGTGTGTGTATGTGTTACCGTGACAGGATACGGCTTGTCCCATTTGCACTTATTGATTGGCTATCGACACCCAGGGGGCCACAGAGAAGCATTATGGGTAGGGGGTGCTTTATGTAATGTGCCCCTGCTCTCTCACCCTAGTTGAACCCTAACATCTGACCCCGCCGTCATGAAAAATCCCTGAAATGGCCTTCACAGGCTACCGTCACCTGACACTCGATTTGGGTTTGGATTTCCTCTTTTGAGTGTGTGTGTGTGTGTGTGTGTGTGTGTGTGTGTGTTGGGGGTGGATGTGTGTGTGTGTGTGTGTGTGTGTGTGTGTGTGTGTGTGTGTTGGGGGTGGATGGGTGTGTGTGTGTGTGTGTGTGTTGGGGGTGGATGGGTGTGTGTGTGTGTGTGTGTGTGTGTGTGTGTGTGTGTGTGTGTGTGTGTGTGTTGGGGGTGGATGGGTGGGCTGGCTTCCTTTGGGCCTCTGGGCCACTCGGGCCTGGTGCCACTGCTGCTGTGTTTGTGAATCAGCACTCTGCTGCTGTGACATGGCAAATGGAGTGGAAACTAACGGCCCAGTATCAGGAGGTAAATGACCCCCCCCCCCCTTTTTCTGTCGTCCAGGGGGTTCCAGTTATCAAACTTGTTTATCGCTAGCCGTTCCCCATGACAGTGAATGGGGGAGACTGCCGTCAGAACTTACCGAGTGGTTTGAACTCCCCTTTTTATTTCATCATAATCTCAGGCGTCAGGCTTTATCAAACAGGTTTTTTTTTTTTTTTCGCTCTCTGCTCCTCAGTGCAGTATGCTGCTAGACCTGATCTCAGGTCAGACGGTCACGTGGCGTCCCGTGGCGCTCTTCTCTGTGTTGGTGGTGAATAGGAGACTGCGTGGGGAGCTGCCCCAAGTGGGGTAAGAATGTGGGGTAATGGGGTAGTGTGTGGGGCATGTAGAGAGGAGTGAGGAGCAGGGAGGGAGGGAGGGAGAGAGGGAGGGAGAGTGGGAGAGAGGGAGGGAGAGAGGGAGAGAGAGAGGGAGAGAGAGAGAGAGAGAGGGAGGGAGAGAGGGAGGGAGAGAGGGAGAGAGAGAGGGAGAGAGGGTGGAAGAGAGGGAGGAAGAGAGGGAGAGAGGGTGGCATGGCAGCGCTGTGCTACATGGAATCCTGCCCGGGGGGGAAACCACACGCTGGGGCCACATCCTGGAAGAGGATGTGATAGTCGTGCTCATCACGAGGAGTCACCCACCCTCCCATCCTCTCTCTCTCTCTCTCTCTCTCTCTCTCTCTCTTACTCTCTCTCTCCCTCTCTTTCTCTCTCTCTCTCTCTGTCTCTGTCCTCTAGCTCTTTACAGTATTTCGCAGGGTCTCTCTCCTTCTCTGGTTGTATCAGCTTCTCTGTCTCTTTCCTCTCTCTTCCACTCTCTCTCTCTCTCTTTCTCTCTCTCTGTCCTGTCATTCTGCTGTTACTGGGCCATCGTGTGATGGGGATGCCTTAGGGCTGTGTGAGCCTGTCTGTGTGTGCGTGTGTGTGTGTGTGTGTGTGTGTGTGTGTGTGTGTGTGTGTGTCTGTGTGAGAGAAAGAGAGGGAAAGAGAGCTTGTGTCTGTGATTGTGTGTGTCTCTGTGTGTGTGTGTGAGAGATAGAGATAGAGAAAGAGAGTGTGTGTGTGTGTTTGTGTGAGAGAGATAGAGAGAGAGGAAGTGTGTGTGTGTGTGTGTGTGTGTGTGTGTGTGTGTGTGTGTGTGTGTGTGTGTGTGTGTGTGGAGTATGGACCGTAGTACACTCACTAATGATTGGCCTCACTAATGGGCACTCTCTGGCAGAGCTGTCGAAACATTTGGGATTTTTTTCATGCATCGTCTCCACATGCGCGCTCCATCAATTGACAGATTAATCCAGTCAGCCCAAAGAATTGGAGCGTGGTCAAATGTACCAACTAATCAAGACGGGACATCTCAGTCATTTCACTTTTGTCAGGCTCCTTAGCCGGAAAACAGTCAACAGGGACATCTTGTACCGGGTTGGAGAATGCTGATGGAACACCAGTGTGGATGTAGAACACCTGAGCTATGTGCATTTCTTACATGTTCCTGCTTTGATAACGTTGACAGAATGTGGAAAATATGGCATTCCATTCCAGTGTTTATCATCACTTTGACAGCTGATGTCAGTCATGAGATACAGATAGGCCCATGTTCAGTGTAATGCTGTGTCAAGGGACTACAGAACAAGCCACTCCCAGGGCCTGTTGATGTTGGTGAACTCAGGCTAAGAATGGCAGATGGTTACACGGGTTGTTTTGCTCTGTGTCCAATTTTGATTGGATAGCATTGTTTATAACGCGGCCCAAGCCACACTATTTGTTTCCTATTTACAGAGACAGGGCTGTGTACAAACATCAGAGGGTGTCTTTTTTGAGTGAACGGATGATTACAGACTCTGAGGAGCACTTTGAAGTGTATTAGAATAGAATTGCGGACTGTGCCTTTAAAAGGTTGAGCTGTGAGCTTGTTACACTATGGGAGCTGTGTAGTGCATCGTGGGTAGTCTAGTCTGCGTACTTGCTGCACCATCTTGGCTTCAGCGGCTTCCACGAGTCAGTGCTTCGTCATACAGCGACCATGAAACCATTTCAATGGCCCCTCATTTCCCATGACATCACTGACGGAATGTTCTAGATACTGGAGTCTGCTCCTCCCCAAAGGGAGTTCTGTGCTTCACTGAGTCTTTATTCTCTCTCTCTCTTTCTCTCTCTCTCTCTCTTTCTCTCTCTGAGAAGAGAGCTTTCATGCTTGTTCCTGTTTGGCTTCCAGTGTTTGGGGAGCAACAGAAAGAAAGCCATGTCTCCATGGTGTGTGTTTTTTTTTTTTAAAAGACTCACTCAAAGGTCCCACGACCAAATGGAGGCCTCTCACTCTCCCTCATGGACCGAGTGCTCTCGTAACCACCACCACCACTTCTACTGAATGTCAAGAGGCTCTCATGCTAGATCGTAGCTCTCAGTGCTGGCTCAAGAAAGGCCCAGATCTACCATGGGTCTGCTTCAGAGACAGCTGCCAACTCTGCTGTCCTCTGTCTCCCGGTCTGGTCTCGAAGAGAGCCAGGGCCAAAAAAACAGAAAACCTGTACGGTCACTGTGTAACAATGTGCGAAGAGAGAGCCTTTTAAGATGTCTGTCAAGTATGTGCTTTTATAGAATGCAGACCTGGGAGTGGACTGGGATGGGAACGAGAGAATAGAGAAGAGAGAGACTAAAAATAAGTGTGTAGGAGTCAGGATGAGAGGCAGAAGAGAGAGAGAGAGATAGATAGAGAGAAAGAGAGAGAGAGTGAGAGAGTGGGAAACAGAGGGAGAATCAGAAGCAGTTTGAGCTGAAGACTGTGCGTGCAGAAGGCCGGTCTGGAGCTCGAGCGGTCACGGCTCTGGAAAGAATATCAAACCCCTCTCGGTCAGTCCTCTGATAAAAACAATTAACATCCTGCAATTGTTCGAATTCTTAATCGCCACATTGCCTCAAATTAGGGCCCGTGGTTTTGCTCGAAGAAGCACAACTCCGCCGATGTCTTTTTTTCTCCTCTCCCTTGACATCTGGACCCAATATGTGTCAAAAAAAAAGCTTTACACAGATTCCAATAATTACCCTTCAAAACTCCAGAAGAAGAATGTATCAGGTTTTTCAGCTTTGAAGGAACAATCAGTGTGGTATGCCGAAACAGGCATTGATTGCTGTTTCAGTTCATGTGTACTGAATGCCCAGGCCTCTCCCAGCACTGTAGACATGCGAACCTTGAGGTCAGTCTCCTGTACCGTCCTGTCGGGATGTTTTCCGAATGGTGTAAGGGACACTGGTATGAGGAAGCCGGCCGTGAGTGGGCGTTACGTTGCAACGCGGTTCCGAGGTCGTGGGCCGTGTGGGGTGTGTTCCACAGGTACGCGGGTGGGAACTGGGAAGGATGGGAGTGTTCAGGAGGACATACCCGGGTCGGCGGGTGGGAACTGGGAAGGATGGGAGTGTTCGGGGGGGGGGGGGGCATACACAGGTCGGCCCATCGGTGACTCACCTTAATGTGCTGTATGCAAGGTGTGGAAGCAGCGAGGAGGATGACGCCGTTGAAGGGAAGACTCGTGTTTTCCTGGGAAGGATACTGTGTGTGTGTGTGTGTGTGTGTGTGTGTGTGTGTGTGTGTGTGTGTGTGTGTGTGTGTGTGTGTCTTTCAGTGATACAACAGAAAGAAACAGAGAGGGAGAGGAAGTCATGATTTCTGGGGAGGATAGCATAACAGCATACCGGTGTGTGTGTGTGTGTGTGTGTGTGTGTGTGTGTGTGTGTGTGTGTGTGTGTGTGTGTGTGTGTGTGTGTGTGTGTGTTTGCTTGTGTGTGTGTGTGTGTGTGTGTGTGTGTGTTTGCTTGTGTGTGTGTGTGTATGTGTGTGTGAGGCAGCAGACAGAAACACAGAGAGGGAGAGGAAAAGGGAGAGGGAGGTGGAGAGATTATATAAGTCATGGTGGGTGGATGAGAACTCTTTTCCTGTCGTGTTAATGTTGCTGCTGAGCGTGTGTGCAGGCGTGCACGTGCCATCCAGACCAGAGTGTGGGATGAGCCACCGTCTTACAGACATGCAGACCTGCTGTCAGAAAAGACTTCTGTCTTCTCCGCGGTCTCTCACTAACCTGGCAGCTCTTTAATAATGTAAGAGGGGGTCCAGGCCGTCTCTTTTGAGTGATTTGCACTGTCTACTTTATTCCTGCGTTTTTGTTTTTTTAAATCATCCGAGAGAAGAAAAGACCTTCCATTTATTTGATAGCTAGACTTTAAAGGAGTGCTTTTACTCTTTCTGTTCATTTCTTTCTGTCTCTGCCCCTGTCTCTGTCTCTCTCTCTCTCTCTGTCTCTCTCTCTCGCTCTCTGTCTGTTCGTCTGGAGGTCTGGCTGTCTCTTTTGTTTGCCCTCAATCACAGCATCAAATCATAGAGCTTCCTTGATGGTTTGCCAGCAGATCCTTGCCCCCCCCCCCCCCTCGTCCCCCATCACCTGCACATGCTCCCTTTCTGCAGACTTTCTGAACAAGGACGAATCACCTGGTGAAAGACGTCTCTGTCTCCAAGGATGGATGCTTTGTGGAGCTCATGCGGATGTGATTTACTGTGCAGAGGGACTAGTTCTTCAATCTGGAACACACACACACACACACACACACACACACACACACACACACACTCACTTACTCGCTTACTCACTCACTCATTCACTCACACCCATTGACTTGCACGCCCATCTAGGAAAGACAAACTTAAATATAATAGTCATTTTTGAAGTAATGTGTTGTTTTTAGGACAGCTAGGGAGACTCTTATTTCATGTGAGCTCTGTGAAATACACCCAGCGCCTCTCTCTCTCGACTCGTTTAATGAAATGTTTTCTTAAGAT
>NW_027468680.1:10780252-10785252 GCF_046254945.1 Alosa pseudoharengus
TGTGCGCTTCAGTGGAAAGTAGGGAGTGCCCACAGCTGGCTCTGAACTGAATGCCAGAGCTGACCTTTCAGCATGGCAGTGCCGTTTGATCCTATGCATAACACACACACACACACACACAGCCATCGTCGTCTCCCCACTCCTCACTCCCCCGAGCCCACCTCCGGCCCACCTCCGGCCAAAAGCTGCCGAATTTCACCTCCGTCCTCCTCCACATGCCAAACCACCCGTGCGTAATGCGTTTCAAATGGAGTCATTTCCCATCAGGCCGCAAACAGATCAGCTTTTATTAAGACGCTCTCCACCACTCCAGCCGTGCCCTATATCACATTATAGCCTCTGCGATTCAAACGCCCCCCCCCCGTTTTTGGCCTCCAGCAGCGTGCTAGCTAGCCTCCCACAGCCTCCCATTGTTATGATGGTCATGCTACATGCTAACTCTGCCCCACACATGGAGACACATTACACCTCCCATGGGTGGCTGCTTAAGGTAATAGATACAAATCACCTGCCGGCTCCCCGGGACAAAGAGAGGCTTGTACCCCGGGCTTCTATTATTATGGTGGGCTTGTGGGTTTTGTTTCTAGGTAGGGGAGCAGCAGTAGGCCTGACTGAGGTCTGTGAAGTTTCTTTTTTTTTTTTCTTTTGTGCTGAAGTCTAAAGAAGTTTGAAACTCTGCATGCGTGCATGTGAGTCAGTGATATATCAGATGATAAATCACTTTCATGTGCAAGTGAATAGTGAAGGCCATGATGGTGACACCGGCAGGTATTCTTTTTAAAATGATGAGTCGCTCACCGAGTCACACTCATCGGCGAGCTCCTTTGTAGGTCTTAATCATCAGAACAGTTTGTATTAGTGGACACCTCTGGTGTGAGATTCGTTCCCGTTGACACGTCTGTCCTCGAATTGACCCGACATACTGGAACCACCACGCCGTCCTTGACGCCCTTTTTCAATGTATGCATCAGCTGTGGGGCAGTAGAGGTCATTCACATGGGCGATAAGTGGTCTTAAAAGACACCTCAGGGGCCCCTGATAACTTTCCTACAAAGGGACAGGGGGTAGAGAGAGATGGAAAGAGTGGAGGGGTGGGGGTTGGGGGGGTGTTTGCGTGGAGCGACTAAGTGCTGAGGTATCTGTGTCAGGTCTTTCATCTCTCTGTGGTGAAACCTTTCAGCCTTTAGTCCCAAAGCAAAAGTAGGCAGAGCAGAATAGACGTCTGGCAGTTTTAGACAGATGCTCTCTTCTCCCGTATTGATTCTCAGTTCCTATGTGGCACTGTTGGAACTGACCCTGGACCTGTAGTGGCCTGATAACCCTGCTGTTTGTGTTTACCAACTATTCATCTTTGTTTGTCTTTCATCATCTATGGGACGTGACGTGAAAAAGATACCTAGACACTCAGATAGCTTTGTAGTGGAGCGTATAAAATATTGAGTGCTAGAGGCTGATTATGTGTAGCCCACATGTCACGAGAACATCCTGGTGTAGCTATATGATCTCCTCTCTTGCAGCCAGTGTGTGTGTAACATGTGACTGACCAATACAGGATGTGCGTATTGACATGGACACTGATTAGTGCCCAGTAGGGACCAGACTGGGTGGATTTGACTGACCTCTGTGGACTCGTGCTGGGCTGACAAAAGGCTTGTGTCATCACTTGAAACAGCTACTTTGTCCCAGTTATTTTTTCAGTGATGTCTTTTAGTGTTGATTGCATGACGATGTGTAACCATGTTGGTGAGCTTTGCTGTCAGAAGGATTCATGTGTTTTCAATGCAGTGGACTTCTACTAATCTCTTCTATTGTTTTTTTTTTTTCTTATCTCTTCTCAGGGGATCCTAGACAAAGCCAGCTGAGTTAACAGAAGGCCGGGGCAAGACGTGAGCCGACCCCCATCGCCGTCGCCGCCGCCGTCGTCGTCGCCATGGCGCCGCGCAAGCGTCCGGCGCGCGGCCTCTCCTTCATCTTCTGCTGCTTCAAGAGCAGCAGCCACCCGGAGATCACCTACCGCCTGCGCCATGACAGCAGCTTTACCCTGCAGACCATGGAGCCCGCGCTGCCCATGCCTCCTGCGGACGAGCTGGACGCCATGTTCTCCGAGCTGGTGGTACGTGTAGGGCGCAGGACTCAGGGTGGGGGATGGGCGGCGGATTAACCATGTTTTTTATTTAGCATTTGGGGGGGAGGGGGGGGGGGTTTGCCTTTAAATGAGCTAGGACAGTAGTCATTGACAGGAAATGAGTGGGAAATAGCGCTGGAGTATTATCGGCAAAAAGGCCGCGTGTTGGAATTGCACCCGGGGTTCCTGTAGGCACTTAAATCCATTTGTACGGATTGTTTTTATGTCTGTCATTGCCAACGGTCCTTTCCGCACTGGAAGTTGATCCTCTTTCAGTGTTATTCTGCTCATCGTGTTCATGAGGAAGTTCATTGGAATCCAATGTGAATATCTCTTTCTTTGATCATTTCAGAGCTACTCCTCAACTTCTTTCCCTTTCTTTTTCTCTCCCTCTCCCTCTCTTTCTCTCTCTCTTCTCTCCCACTCTTTCTCTCTCTCTTCTCTCCCACTCTTTGTGGAGTTCACTGTTACTGTTACCACATGCACTAACATTGACTTTTCCAAGCTGGCCAGTTTCTGAGACCAAGGTCTGAAAGTTTGAAAGGTGATTTAGAAAGTTGGGATAAAGTCTTTGTTTTTATGTCTGAAATATGAGTTGTATGGGGGATCATGCCTGAGGATATGGTAGACAAAACCCCTAGCATCGGCCATGAGGCTAATGTTAACATAAAGGACTATCACAGAAGTAATCAGACCAAACTGTCCACCTGAGTAAGAAAAACATATGCTAACATCTGATTAAATCAGACAGATCTGGAAGATAATGTTGTTTTTTTTTCTATTTCAAAACACCAAAAAGTGTAAATACAAGTGGTGTAATGTGTTTCAAACAAAGCTAAGGAGTTCAGACAAGTGGTTGGACAGCTGCCATGTTGAAAGCGATACCTGTCTTCAAGCGATTCTCTTCTGGCATTAGCAACGACAGTGATTGGTAAACAAACATAAGGAGCCCTACCCTTCCAGTCTGAGTACACGTGCCCGTAGACAGTCCCCAAACACGTGCATGTGTCGTGCACCTCCCAAACCCCTCAGATTTAGTTTGACAAAATGGTTATTTGCTTTCAACAGCTTGAGTGCACTGTTGTGGCCTGAAAAGCTCTGTATTTAATGAGAAGTTACGTAATCCACAGGCAGGCAGACCGAGTGCTGCTGCTCACACTCCTCCATGAGGAGGAGAAGAGAGGTGACGAGAGGCCTGGACGGGCTTCTCACTCCCTCCTTCCCTCCTTCTGTCTCTCCTTCTCTCCCTCCCTGTTTCTTTCACTTCCTCCTTCCCTCGTTCCATCTTTCCTTCTCTCCCTCTCTGTCTCTCGGTGGCTTTCGTTCCCCAAACAGGCTGGCCATTCTCCTCTAATGACCTATTAAGGACAGTCATACAAAAGGGGCTCATCTCTTCATTACCTCCCCAGAGTCCATTCACAGGATCTGTTTTTTACTTTACTTACTTACTCTCTCTCTCTCTCTCTCTCTCTCTTTCTCTCTCTCTCTCTCTCTCTCTTTCTCTCACTCTCTCTGCCTGCTATATTGTATCTTTATTTACCACCCCTATTTCTTATTCCATTTTCTCTTTCTCTTCCTCGTGTTTTTCATTCCCCTTTTTTTCTCTCTGCCCGTATCCTGCATTTCTCTCAATCTCTCTCTCTCTCTCTGTCCTTTCACTTTCTCTCTCTCTCTCTGTCTTTCATGTGAGAGAGAGAGAGCGTGTGACTACCTGATGCGGCTGCCATTCTTCCATCATCCATGATAGCTATAGGGGCCGTTAAGGCTGCACTCCCATCCCCCCCCCCGCGCACCCGCACCACGGACTCCCACCCCGCCCCACCACCCTCCTACACCCACCCACGCAGTGCTGCACGCGCTCAATGGAATCTCTCTCTACCGGGCCCTGCTCAGCAGACCCCAGGGCCCACCTGCTGACTGACCGGTCTGTAGGCCATTGTGTCCCTCACAAAAAGTGGCCCCAAGGACAGAGATGTCAAACAGTGTCAGGCTAACGCGCCGCTGTTGTCCTAAACACACGTCTCCAAACAGGGGGCCCCTCTGACCAGCGAGGGCCCCCCATGCAGGAGCCGGTTCTGCCTAAGCAGCACTTTAGCCCACTCATCATGCTGCTGTTGAAAGAAGAGACATGGATGGCCTCTGCTGCTGTTTGTTTTGCCTATTTGCTAAATTTCTGTGTGAGTGTCTGAGTGTGTGTGTGTGTGTGTGTGTGTGTGTGTGTGTGTGTGTGTGTGTGTGTTTGTGTGTGTGTGTAGCCCAGGTAAAAGTGCCTAAGTAGAGCAACAGTTTTTTTTCTCTTTTTCACTTTTAACGCAGTAGTCAAAGGCTGGATCTACTCCAAAGCAGCTAGTACAAGCGAAAAAGCTTAAGCATAAGAATAGACGGTATTTGTGTAGTTCACAATAGCTTTACCACATTTTAGTTGATTTTGTGAATAGATGTGTGTATTCTATGCTCATAACATGGCGTATTGCACCCACAGTGCAGTCAGAGAGACAACACAGAGATAGTCTGCTCTGTTTCAAGTGTCTCACCCAACAGCTGATGTCTTCAAATAGACTACGACAAACAGATGATAAAAATGGACTTGGCGTACAGGGTTGGCCTTCTGCTGCATTTACACCTTCGCTCGACATAAATGAACTGTCACCATGTGATGTATGCGCTGCCCTCCCCTCCAATAACTATCCCCAGAGACCAGAAACTCGGGCCCTGTGCTAGCTGGCGCACCCAGCCATACGCATGTACGCAGGCCTGTAGGTCCAAGTGAGGACAAGTGATTGTGGTTCTTTATCTCTCTCGAGATCTCGAGAGGGAGATAGTGAAAACATAGAGGAGAGAGAGAGAGAAATGGAGGGATGGGGAGGGGGAGGAA
>NW_027468680.1:10790252-10800252 GCF_046254945.1 Alosa pseudoharengus
CGCCTCTCAGACACTCTCAGCCCCCGAGCCAGCGACACTCAGTCTCCGCGAAGCACTCGGCCAGGGTCTGGTTCTCATTCGCAGCCTCTCCAGTGCACTAGTTAGTGGTTAAGTGGGCTCTTTTCCTGGATCCCGCGGGTCTCTGCACCAGTGGGCCGCGCCGCGCCGCGCCGGCTGTAAGCGCTGCGCACCTGCAGTGTCTCCATAAAACCGTCCCCTTCGTAGTGATGGTCTGCAGGCCCAGCACTGTCTGTGTGTGTGTGTGTGTGTGTGTGTGTGTGTGTGTGTGTGTGTGTGCGCGCGTGTGTGTGTGTAAGCTCAAACGTGTTTATAATGAGGAGACTGCCTCCTTGCACCTCCTGTTTGCCTCTGGTGTTCTGTCTTTATTTTAACACTCTTAGCTTCCTGTACTCGTCAGACATATTCATCTGTGTTCTACCTCTCCTGCTCCTTCCCTTGCTGTGGCCCTTGTTTTCCAGCTTCTCTTTGTCTCTATCTCTCTTTCACTCATGCAGATGAGATGACTGTGTGATTGAGTCTCGGCCTCTCTCCCACCCTCAGGTTAACTTCCACAGCCCTAAACTATCCGACTAAATTGCATAATTGGCTATAAAACTATAGGCACACTTGTTAAGATTGACAACAAGAATTCCTGGGAACGTAGAGCGTGGGGCTGTTTACAAGGTTCATGTAGCCCCCACACATTGGCGACCCCAGTCAACCCGCCCCTCCAACCCCCCTCCCCCCATCCCAAAGCCCCCCTCCCCTTCAAACTCACACAGAGTTAGGGTCTGAGAACTTCCATAAATCACTGAGACTTGCAAATAGCCCTATACTCAATGGTATTGTTTTCCAGGCTTAAATTGTCTGTTATTTGGCTTTTTAAAAGGGTGGGTTTCTTTACAAACGTGAAGGATATTGGCACACATTAGACATTCTCTCAGACTCCCAGTGTTTTAGCAGAAACATTATTTTAAATAGATCCCAAGAGGTGCTAACAGTCTGCCAGCTCACGAGGAGAACAAACCAACAGGTGTGTGATAGAGAGAGAGAGAGAGAGAGAGAGTAATTGAGAGAGAGGTGGGGGAGTGGTGAAAAGGAAAATATAGAGTCAATGGATATAGAGATGTGTGAGAGAACACAGACAGAGAGATGAAGTGAGGAGAGATAGAGAAGAAAAAGCAGAAGAACCTGTAGCAAATGGAGCCGTGGCTAACGTATCAACAGAGCAAACGTAGCCGTGGCTAACGTAGCAACAGAGCAAACGTAGCCGTGGCTAACGTAGCAAGCGTAGTGAAAGGAGCCGTGGCTAATGTTGACGGGAGGGTAGGAGTTGAGAAAGACCTGAAAGGATGGAAAGCTGGTGACTTGGAGATGAAAAGTAGGAAAGTGGAAAGGTAGAGGAGGTGGTGAGGGGTCTTGAAAGCTGGAGACTTGAGAGGTGGAGAAGAAAGACAAGGCCAAAGGGAAAAAAGGACAGAGCAGGCTTGTGGCAGCCTGGGATGTGTGTAGAAAAAGGAGAAACAGCAGTCAGAAAGCGAAAGAAAGTTGATGATGAATACAAGAGATGTGAAGAGGAAATACAAAAACTTATGGAGGCAGAAAGCTGGTGGTGGTGGTTGGGGGGGGGGGGGTAAAGTGAAGACAGACTGGCTTTTCATCAAAAGACATAAAAAAGAAACTGAACAAAGACAGAAACAGAAGAAACTTAACATAGAGGGGAGAGTGAAAGTGAGAAAAAAGCTGAAAATGAGAGAGAAAGCTGGTGACAGAGCAGAGCCTGTGTGTGGAGAGCAAAGCAGGGATACAGGCTGATGGAGGTGTGAGTGTGAAGTGCTGAAGGTCTCACTCACACCCCACACACACACACACACACACACACTTCGACAGGCCTGGAGCCCACAGTGCACGGTGCAGTGCGGTGTAGCTGGAGGGGATTGTGGGAAAGCAGAGCTGTCCTGGTGGACGCTGGGGGTGGATCTCGGGCTTCCAGGGGCTTTAGAGCTTTGGACCAGAACAGCAGATGGGTGGTGAGGAGGAGCCGACCCAGTCTGGGAATGGATTGAAAAATGAAAAAGACTGGTGTGTGTGTGTGTGTGTGTGTGTGTGAGAGTGTGTGTGTGTGTGTTGCTGTATGCATGTGTGTGTGTGTGTGTGTGTGTGTGTGTGTGTGTGTGTGTGTGTGTGTGTGTGTGAGTGTGTGTAGCTGTATGCATGTGTGTGTGTCTGTGTGCGTGTCTGTGTGTGTGTGTGTGTGTGTGTGTGTGTGCGTGTGTGTGTGTGTCTGTGTGTGTGTGTGTGTGTGTGTGTGTGTGTGTGTGAGCTGGCCAAGCCCAAGTGCAGCATAGTATATCATGCATGTGAGTACTGTGTGTCTGAGTATGTGTGTGTGTGTATGTGTGTGTGTATGTGTATCTGTTATTCAGCCAGTGTATTTATGTGTGAGCTATGTGGATAGACTTGTCCATAATTCTTCCTCGTTCTCCCACGCTTGCCTGTCTAGGAAACGGAGGAGAATAAGGATGCGACCAGCTGGCCTGAATACTACATTGACCAGATCAACTCCATGGCAGCCGTAAGTACACATATATGGAGATTGTACATGTGAGAGTGTGATAAAGGCCATATATTCACACAAGCACTTTCCTATGTCGCCCACCCAAACAATGCTGTAAAAACACTGAACTGCTGGTGTAACAAACTTTACTGAAAGGGGAGCGTTTAAAAACCAAGAGAAAACATGTGGATTCATATTCATGGAAATAAGTCGTCAGGAATTCAAGCTGGGATGGAATATAGGACGTTTGGGGGTCTATGTGCTTACACAGCCAGTGGACACAGTATATCGGACTATTCCTTTTAACACGACTGTTAGTATTGACTTTTATAGGGCTGCTAGTTTCTGTTGCTAACATGCAGTCATTCACTTTTATTCATGTGACTTAAGAAGGGATTCAAAGCGAACAAGATGGTGAGCTGTAACAAGTCGTCCAAGGATATTCCACTTGGAATGGATTGCCACTTTAAACCCACCTTATTATGCTTCGGCAGTAACCCTGGCATTTTGGTAATATTAGTGTAAACTGTGGGAAATTAAGAGATTATCAGCCAGGTCATAGAAAGAAACACACTGTCTAAGTGCTGGATTAAACTATGTAGTGCTGCGTATAACAGGAATTCATTTAATTTTGTTGTTGAAATGAGTTTTGAAAGGCATTGCAGTTTTGGTATGTGCTTGGTGGATGGTTATCAAGACTGAAAAAAAAAGGTCTCTCAGTCATTCGCAAAGAAACAGTCTATTTCTGAGGCAATATCCTCTCTCTCGGGCAACCAAGACAGAGCCAAGGAGTCATCTAGCCAGGGCTTTGCGCCGTAGCTGAGGGTTGGCTCGGAGACCGTGCATTTTTGATAAGTGTTCAGCAGGCCAAATCTACTGTGTAGAGTTTTTCCAGTGTAATACAGACAGACTGTTTATCTTATCACTGACAATCTAAACGAAATGAGGGAAATGTTGGTCATTAAGCTGTGAGACATGGATCTCGCTCCGTGCTCTCTCTCCCCCACATCTCTCTCTCTCTCTCTCTCTCTCTCTCTCTCTGTCTGTCTCACTCTCTCTCTCTCTCTCTCTCTGCATTCTCTGGATGCTCTCCCAATCATAAACTAACATCCAGATTCCCATACTGAAACGAAAGAAGTGCTGAAGTGTTTTAGCCAAAAAGCAGAGGAGATCAGATGAGAATCCATAAACTTGCACACGCTCGTTGAGACAGTCGCTGAGACACACACACACACACACAGACATTTAAACACGAACCCACACTCACACTCAGAAACTCACTAACACACACACCTAGACATACTGTATAAACACACACACACACACACACACACACACACACACACACACACACACACACACACACACAGCTGAGGAGTTTGTAGTCGTGTGATTTTCTCTGCTGCTTTACTGATTGCCTGGGTCATGGACACTGCCCCTGAGAGGTCCAGAAAAAGCCCAGCTTTCTGCTTAAAATAACAGGGAGCAAAGAGGCCAGTGTGTGTATGTAATGTCTGTCTGTGAGTGTGTGTGTGTGTGTGTGTGAGTGTGTGTGTGTGTGTGTGTGTGTGTGTGTGTGTTTGGCTGTCTGTGAGGAGGGCATTTTATGAGTTTGTGTTTTTGTGTGTATCTGAGTACACAAACATGGTATTTTGTGTATGTGTGTGCGTGCATTTTTGTATGTGTGTGTGTGTGTGTGCGGGGGTGTGTGTGTGTGTGCGGGGTGTTGAGAGGCTGTCCCCCCCTCTGTCCACTGAACGGGACAAATGGTCTGAGAATCAGAGTTCAGCTTGTGGCTATAACTCTGCCTTTAACACAGACCCTCTCTTTCTCTCTCTCACACACACACCCACACACACACACACACACACTCACTCAGTCACTCCACATGAATTTCACACACCATTGCCTGAGATTCAGTAAGTGATGAGACGTTTATGTTTCAGCACATTAATTTCAGAGCCAATTTAACTGTCCCAGCTGTCATGAAGGCCTTCTCAGGTATGTCTGCGTGTATGTGTGTGTGTGTGTGTGTGTGTGTGTGTGTGTGTGTGTGTGTAATGCTCTGTGAAGGCTTTGTACTGTAGTTCCCAATGGCTCTGTGTCCTCCCTGCAGAGGAAGACTCTCCTGGCTCTGGAGAAGGAGGACGAAGAAGAGAGGAACAAGACCATAGAGAGCCTGAAGACGGCTCTGCGCACGCAGCCCATGAGGTAAAATAACACACTCCACACACACACACACACACACACACACACACAGGCGGCACACACAGCACACACTAACACACACAAGCTAACACACTCAAACACACAAACAGGAGGTGGTTGTGTGACCTAATTAAATGACTCATTATAACCTCATACATGCTGATGACCTAGTATTTGGTATTTCAGTGTGAGTGTGTGTGTGTGCGTGCGCACATGTGTGTGTGTGTGTGTGCATGCGTGAGACACACAGTTTGGAGGGCTCATGGTGTGTTGATGGAAGCCAAGGCCATTTATCATCATTAGACTGAGCTAATAGCTGATTCATCTCCAGTCTTTGTACTGTACTGCTGAACTCGACCGCTTCTAACACACACAGCCCACACAGGCATCTACAGCTCACTTGGACACTCATAAAGAGCCACACTGCATAGGCCATTGAATAGCACAGCAAACTACAGTCAAATACAATCTAAGAAAACTACAAAGATGCTGGCACGTTCATGTTCTTTGGAGATTGGAGATGTTTGAGTTCACAACATATGTGTTTTTCACAGTTTTTTATTGAAAACTCTGCATTACTTATGCAGTGGTTCTTTGCAAAGGTAATCCATACTGTTACATGAGCACAAGAACAGCACTACACACAACACAGAATGCAGTGCTACACTATTAAGCAAAACACAATACACAGCACTGCACAACACAACACAACAACACACAACACGCTAGCATCTTCTAAAGCAATAAACAATGGACATTAAGTCAACAACCTCTTGGTCACCCTTGACCTCTGACCTGTGCGACCCCAGAGGTGTTGCCATTAGCTCACCGATGAACTTTCCCTGCTTCTCGAGTGTATGTTTTCCCTGAGATAAATGGTGCCTGACCGTAACATGAAGATGTTTATGTTTCCACCAGCCCGTGTTTGCTCGGCATCAAAGCGGGACGTTTTTTTGCTGCTTTATTAAAGCTCGATGATGTTTGGACACATGCGTGTAATTGATGTTCAACCTGTGTTTTTGTAGCGCTGCAAAAACGAACACAAGAACCCTGATTCATTTGTTTTTCATTAGGCCTCAAAGGACAGAGAATTTGTTTATCTATCTAACTTTAGAGGGATTTGTCTATTTCTGTCACAGGTATCTGGTTTTGTGGCTGTAATAATTTGCTTAGCACATTGTCGTTTTGTTTCAGAAATTGCTCATTCCTTTCCCAGATGAAACAAAACCGTAAATTAAGAACATTTTTTGCAAGGTTGTGGTGTGAGACCGTGTCCCATGGGTTGATATGTGGTCACGTGTGACGTGCTTCCTTTCACCCCTGCAGGTTTGTGACGCGCTTCATAGACCTGGATGGCCTGACATGCATCCTCAACTTCCTCCGCACGATGGACTACGAGACGACAGAGTCTCAGATCCACACCTCCCTCATTGGCTGCATTAAAGCCCTCATGAACAACTCACAGGTACTGAACCCACCATACATGAACAACTCACAGGTACTGAACCCACCACACATGACCAACTCACAGGTACTGACATGACCAACTCATAGGTACTGAACCCACCACACATGACCAACTCACAGGTACTGACATGAACAACTCACAGGTACTGAACCCACCACGCATGGCTGAAAGATCACTCTGGAATTGATCTGGTGAAACGTGTTGAATCTGCTGCCATATCCGTTGCAGAGTCAGTTCTCACTGAAATTCAAACTTCTGAACTTCTCATTCCCTGAGTTAACTGATCTTGTATTAGTAGGTGAAATAGCTGCACTTTGTTCGCTGTGGTATTTTATTTGAAAGAATCCACTAGTCATATTTAGATGTTCTTGGCCTTTCGAAGATAGTGGTCAACTACAGAACACTCCAGCTATGAGTACTATTTGTTCTTATTAATGATTTTACTATGATTACATATGACTATGGCAAATTGGTTTGCATCTCATTTCAACTGTTTTTTTTTTTCAAGAGAAGATATTTTTTCAGTATTATGGGTGCTGTACATGCTGATCTCTAGAGCTAAATGTTCTGCATGATCACCTCTCTAGGCTGTGCTGACGTTCTCTCACAACAAATGTTCTGCCGTTCTCCCCTTCAGGGCCGCGCCCACGTTCTCTCCCACACCGAGAGCATCAACATCATCGCCCAGAGCCTGGCCACGGAGAACGTCAAGACCAAGGTTGCGGTGCTGGAGATCATGGGCGCCGTGTGCCTGGTGCCTGGCGGGCACAAGAAGATCCTGGAGGCCATGTTGCACTACCAGAAGTTCGCCAGCGAGAGGACGCGCTTTCAGGTGGGTACCCGTCTGTAGGTGACAGGGACGGGCAGGGTATTGCTGAACAGGGACGGGCAGGGTAGGAGCTGAACGTAGTCAGGGTATTGGAGATGAGGCAGTGGACATACATACATACACGCCATTTCTAGGCCATGAAGGTTTTTTTTTTCATTAAAAATGCATGAAAAAGTACATTTGAGAAGCTAAGGTGAGGTTTTTAGGGGTTAATCAATAGGTGGAATGATCATATCTTTGCCAGTGTGAAGTGTTGTGTTCTGACGGATGGTGTTTCTCTGTTGGTGACCCTTTAGAGTCTCATGACTGACCTGGACAGAAGCACAGGTCGTTACCGGGATGAGGTGAACCTCAAGACCGCCATCATGTCCTTCATCAACGCCATCCTCAGTCAGGGAGCCGGCGAGGTGAGACACACCGCCATCATCTTCATCATGCTACCCCCTCATCATCCTCAAGTCCTGTCTCCGTTATACAGCATCTCCTCTCAGTGCTCTTAAAATGATAAAAAACACAACCAGTTGATTTCTCATTTGCTAAACCTACTGTACTGTACTTTACTGAGTTACTGGTAAAGCATGTAGAAAATCTCAATATATCCGCACACTAGCTCCCCTTTTACTTGTTTATTTAGAGTAACACCAGAAGTTACGTTTCAAGATTGTCTATGGCAATACTTTTTTATCCAGCACCTGTTTTTGGATGTGAGCTGCGCACGTTAGGTTTTTTGGATTACTGGTAAAGCATGAAAATGCTTGTTCTCTTTGATATGTCATGAAGGGACTGAAATAGTTATCGTTTTGAATAATTGCTTCCTTAGCCTGTGCTGACTGGTGCATTTTTTCTCTCTCCACTCCCCTTCCTGTCTTTCTTTTTTTTCTCTTTCTCTCTTGTTCTATCCATCTTCCTTTTTTTCTTTCTCTCTTCTGTATGTCTTTTCTCGCTGTGCAGTCGAGTCTGGAGTTCAGGATCCACTTGCGATATGAGTTCCTGATGCTGGGCATCCAACCAGTCATTGATAAACTGCGCACACACGAGAACGCCACTCTCGACCGGTTAGTTTTACACTCTCTCATGCTGAGGGTAGAGGCCAGCAATGAAGACATGAAGCTCAACACACTCAGATGGCCCTCTATGCCTCCTAACACATGCCATGCCAAAAAGACTAATATCAGAGTAGAGTAACTAAATGATCGGTTGTGAGTTTTGGCTTTTGAAAAATATCCCAGTTAATGTTTTTACGGTCCATGCTCTGCCATTATTATCAGTGGTGTATCACACACACACACACACATATGTTAGTTCTCCTCAAAGGAATATGTGTGTGCTATGCTTATTAATCAGTTGAAAGCATAAACATATACAAACATCTTTGGTTTATAACCTCGCTTTTGTGATCCTCAGGCATTTGGATTACTTTGAAATGCTGAGAAATGAAGATGAATTGAGTCTGGCAAAACGCTTCGACTCCGTAAGTGTTATTCTTTTCTCCTTCAGTGGATTTGTTTTTTCTCCAGTTTGCTCTTATTAATCAAATAGGGTCTTATTTCCGGTCTTGTTCAATGCAGGATGAAACAGGGGTGCGTTTCCCAAAAGCATACAGTAGTTGCTAACCTGTTAGCAACTTAGTTGGTTGGCAATGGGAAATTGCATTGCAACCAACAAAGTTGCTAACTTAGTTGACATTTTTATGAAAGGAATGCTTTAATATATTTTGGTCACTGTGCCTTCTCTCTCTCTCTCTCTCTCTCTCTCTCTTTCTCTCTCTCTCTCTCTCTCTCTCTTTCTCTTGCTGTGTCTGTCTGTAGGTGCACATAGACACGAAAAGCGCCACTCAGGTGTTTGAACTCATCCGTAAGAGGATAAACCACACAGAAGCGCACCCGCACTTTCTCTCCATTCTGCAGCACTGTCTGCACATGCCCTGTAAGTTGGTTCAACAGACTATCACTGCATCTCGACAGACTATCACTGCATCTCGACATTACAGTGATATTACTTGTTTTGTACATTGTACGTATTACACAGGTAATATACAATGTCTGGCATACCATTCATTGTATATTGCCTTTGTAAACAGGTGTGATTGTAGTATTTTTATCAGAATGCTATGAACACATAAGAATAGGGAGGGTGAGGTATGTCAGCAGATTTTAATGGCATATTGTTCTAGAGTGCTGCATCGTAGCACTTGTAACACAAAAGATGCCTGACTGACATATTTACAAGACTGTGTCCAATCCAATAGGACCCTCTGATTGCCAAAAAATTCCACAAGGTTTTATGAAAAAAATGAGGTCAATAGTTGACTTTGTTCACAAGTAAACGGCGATATATCACATCTGCAGCATTAGATGGGGGCCATTAAGCCTGTTATCACATTTGCAGAGTGTTGATTTTCCCACCAGTTCAAATGAAGGCTTAAGAGCACAGCGCAAACAAGCATGTGAGGTTCATATCCAGAGATAAATTAAGTTATATAGGGGGTGAAAAAAACCTTCATTGATTTCTCATGTGCACTGTTTTCATTCTTTAGACAGAGCGAATCATTTGTGAAGGGTGTTCATGCCAGAGCTTTATAATGGCCGCCCCAAAACCCTTGTGTTATCAATTAGAGTTAAGTTACCATCAGGGAATTGGAGCCCTAGATGATTCAGAGTTTGGTATGGAGTCAAATGTTGTACTGTAGGACAGCGTCCTCAAAATAATTCATGACGATGGAAAGTAACTGCATTGGACTGGTCTGAAAATCGCCTTGAGTAGCATTCCGTTCTATTTATGACTGTGTTTGGACATCCAAATGAAAGTCTTAATCTTAATGGATTTACACTGCAAGCTTACCTCATTAAAATTTGGCTATTAGGAATAGCAAACCTCAGTGAGCACTGTGCCTGTGAGAAAGTAGGCTACTTCTACTAACATGGGAGACACTGATGTG
>NW_027468680.1:10805252-10910252 GCF_046254945.1 Alosa pseudoharengus
CAACTTGCACTGGTGGCTGGATCTAGTGGCCAGTTTGGTGTCTTAACACTAAACAGAGCATGTGTGATAAGACAGTATTCCTAGACAAGACCTGTATTGCTAATGCTATTTAAAGTGTTTTAGCAGTGGTCTATGAATTCGCAGACACCAGACCACAAAGAACAGAGCTGCTGGATATTTATCTAGCCTCGACAACAGACCAATATGTTTTTTGTCAGGCTGGGACCAAGGGAACATTTACAAACTTAGTCATCTATCATGGCCTGACCATAACACTGTGTGCTAATGATGGATCATCGCTTGCGTCTGGTTTAGTCATTTTTGTGAGCATTCATTCGTTTGAAAGTTGCTAATTTTAGCACCTGCACATTTACCGCTTCACGGATAGCATATTTTTTTTTAGCGCCAGCCGTTCACAATTGTGAATAAAAAAGATCATCAAACAAAAGAAAAACTTAAGCCTTGTATTTCACCATAAAAAACACACATTGCTTGAACTGATTAGATCTGATCACGACATTTCTTGTGGCTTTTAGAGTTGCATGCCTTTACATGGCCTCTGCTTTTTGTGTGTGCTTCTGTCTGTTGCTCACTAATGTGTTCTAATGTGTTCCTGCTTATTTATGTGCTGAATCAGCCATTTCCCCATCTCCTCCCCTCTGGCCACTCTGCTAATACATCCTCTATTTCTCCCAAATCTCTCTCTCTCTCTCTCTCTCTCTCTCTCTCTCTCTCTCTCTCTCTCTGTGTGTCTTTATCTATCTATCTATCTATCTATCTATCTATCTATCTATCTATCTATCTATCTCTGCTTATGAATGCTAATGCTAATGAATGCTAATACTAATGATTGCTGCTTCCCCCATGTCCCCCAAATCCCCTTTGCTCTCCATCATCTGCCGTCCAGGACTTCTTAACGCTCAATCACCTCAAACAGGTGAGTGGGTCATTTCATCACCAGGACTTTTACCTGCATCAACTCACTTCACCTTGAATGTCTGTTTGCATCTTCATCATCCCAGCTCATTTGTGCCCCCCCCCCCCCCCCCCTTCCTCATCCTCGTCTGACGCTCTTGGATAACTCGCTTGAGCTTGAGTTTGATAGGTCTCCCCCGAAGTCGCCCAGCGGCATATTTTTGTGATTACAGGCCAGTGAGGCCACTAGTCTGGCCACATTATTTCATGTGAAATACAATGTAGAATAAAAAAAGAAAGAAAAGTTTAGGGGGAGACGCGTAGGAGGGGGAAAAATCTCATCATGTTGATGAATGGACTGTTTCAGTTTATTAGTTACCAGTTCAAGATGTTTCTTTGTGTAATTAGCCCAAATTGGATTTGTGGCATGCAGTCAGTTTCGCTAGCAGCTGGAGTTCTTGCAACAATAAAATAATGCCAGATTTCCGTTTGCTAAAAACAAACCTATGCCCCACCACCACCACCGTCATCCACCCCCTGTTAACCCACAAGCCCCCACCCTCCTCCCTTGGATAGATCCCCCCCCCCCACCACCACCACCAAGTAAAACTTACACTCCATTGGGAGCCATTTCCACAGTCTGTTTCCTAGCAGTCCATTCCTGGTTGAAAAATAATACCTTTGTACAGAGGTGAAGAATTAGTCGGGAGTCTCTCAGTGTTCTTGTTGTGTGTTTCTTTCGCTTGCCTTTGTGTGTCTTGGGGATCATGATGTGTATCATATTCATGTTTGTCTGGTATGACTTGTGTGTTTGGCTGGTTGCTAAGGATGTGCGTGTTTCATAGAGGTTGAATAGATAGTGGGCTCCTAGAGGCCCCGGGAAAGACCTTACAAAGCCTTAATCCTGTAGACAGCAGGACTATGAGGGCAAGCTTTAAAGATAAATCAAACTGACTATGTTTACATGCACAGCAATAATCAGACTATTGACCTTATTCAGAATAAGACAGCATAGTTCAATTATTAGCTACTAGCATAGACGGTTGATCCTGTAAAAGTTTCTGCACTGAAAAAACTGTAATAGGATGTTATGATGCAATTAAAGTTTATACATGCATACAACATGATTATTGCTTATTCTGTTAATGAGCTTATTCGGGTTAAGGCAATCAGAAAATGCTGTTTACATTTGGAATATTGTTTTAATTGGGTTTATATCGGAATATTAATGTCCATGTAAACGTATTCACAGTAGAAGTCCAGTAAGACACTGTCACTTTGTTTTATAGCCATATGCTGGGCATGATTTTGAGGTTGCTTTGTTTACCGTCCTTGTAGAAAGACTCGGAGGATGAAACGACGTCAACAAAGAAGGTCAAGGAGCTGTCAGTTATCGATGGCCGACGGGCGCAGAACTGCAACATCCTCCTCTCGCGGTGAGTGCTAGTCTGACGCTTCAACCTTGTCTCAACTCTCGCTCCAATTCCATGTTGTCTTTTTTACACTTTCCATTACCCACTCCCATGGGTCCCCCTTAAGTCCTCCTCGAAACCACGCACAGACATTAAATTATATTATCCGTTACGTCACAATCAAATTGAGCTTTATTCTACTTTTAAGCAATCTCTCGTTCTGTCGCTCAGGACATTGTTCGTCATGGTTGACAACGTGTTTAAGGGCTCTCGCCAGCCAAGCATTACATTTAATCTTTTTAACGGGATGACTTTGGCCAAGTTCCTCTACAGTTTCATCACCGCTCCTCAAGGGTCGTCATGGAAACATGCAAGTACACACTCAAGCACACACACACACTCAAGAAAGCCGGCTCTGTGTGTTTTCTCCCTCGTGTAGTTCTTTATTGGACAGCTGTGAGCAGGGACGCTGGAATTTGGGTTATTTTATATCATTTCCTGTCTCCAGAATCTTTTGTTCGCAGTCACCCAAAGCACATCCCCCAACATGCACGCACCCCCAACATGCACGCATCCCCAACATGCACGCACCCCCAACATGCACGCACCCCCAACATACACGCACAGTCACCCAAAGCACAACCCCCAACATGCACGCACCCCCAACATACACGCAAAGTCACCCAAAGCACAACCCCCAACATGCACGCACAGTCACCCAAAGCACAACCCCTAACATGCACGCACGCACTGCACCGCCCCCCCCCCAACAGCAAAACAGCTTGTCTTCACTCTGTAGATCTTGGAGGCATAGTCTGTGATTCTTCATGACCTTTCTGTAGCTCAAGAGCATCACACACACACACACACACACACACACACACACACACACAGACTTTCTCCACCTACTCTTACACACACACACAGTGTGAAGTGGGTAGTGTTCGTTCTACCTTAATGAGGTGTGCTGGCTTCGACTCCATCCAGCTCTCTAACACGCTCCAGCTTTTACTGCGAGGCCTGTTCTCGGCCCAGTTGCAGGGTTCCTGGCACGGCAGGCCCGGGCCGCGACGGCGCAGTGTTCCAGCGGCGCTTTTCAAAACCCACCCCCCCCACCCGTCCCTCTCCTGTTCCCAGGCCTCGTGCCACCTGCTGCCCTTGGCGAGGTTCTCGGGCCTCTCCGTGGGCGCCATGCCTGGAAGAGCAGGTTTCTGACGTCCGCCGCGCGCTTGTTTAACTGTACATGACAACCATGGCCAGTCCGCAATGGAAATCTCAAACTCGCTTTCCTCACGCTGATGAGAAAAGGCTCTGATTTTGTGACTAGTTGTGGATACAAAACTTGATATCAGCAACAAGAAATATCCACAACAGTCTGCGGTACAGCCCCCTACAGATCACCCTCGTTAGGACCCGCCAGGCCTTCTGCTTGTTTCTGTAACACCTTGCACATTTTATGAAGGGGTGTAAAAATGTTTGGCTCTGCTTTTGCTGATCTTTAGTTAATAATGGCTTAAGAAAGAGAGGAAAGGAGATTGTATTGTTAAGTACTTTGTATGCTCAATATCAAGACTCTAGAGGCCTGTATTAATCAAGCGTTATCTTAAGCATCAAACTTTTTAGAGATGTTTTCTGGTATACCTGGATTTTCTCAGTTGCACCTCATACACACGTAATAGATAGCTCAATATAAGGGTTTGTTTGAAACAAAACCAAACGCCTGTTGTTTGTTCCTCAGGCTGAAGCTGTCAAATGAGGAGATCAAGAAGGCCATTATGACCATGGATGAGCAGGAGGATCTGCCCAAGGACATGCTGGAGCAGGTGAGACATGCAGCCACATCCACAAGCTGAGGCGATGTCTACGTTAGGTCGGATCCGTTAGAATCCGAAAGACTTTTGTCACAATTCGTCCTCCTGTCCACATTATACCACCGTATCCGAGCTCCCAGAGCCGAGAAATGTGGACCCGCTGGCCCTAACCCTGTGTTCGTTTGGAGCCGGAGCCGTTGCATGTTGGGCGGTTCCAATCCGCAGTCTTAGCAGTGAGACTGAAGCAGAGGATCTCTGCATGATTCCCAGAGAACCTGTAGCCCTGCATATGTTTGTTAGCTTAGTGCTACAGAATGCCAGCATTGCCTACCGAGAGGGGTGGCTGTCTTAAAAAAATGGTATCCGTGCTATGAAATGGTATCCTTGGTGATGGTATTTGTATATGTTATGTCTTAATGGAGTTGGACTGCGACTAATATCTCTATATCGAACTGATTTGAAGTGGTAGGTCATCTGAAGGAAGGACTTTAAAAAAGAATTTAAAGTAGGAGTGAAAGCTGTGGAGAATTGAGTAAAAAAGTTGAGTATGTTTAAAAAGACTAAACATTTTAAGCTTTTAGACAGCATAATCTGCCGTCTTGGCCAAGTCAGTGAATTCTAATAGATAGATGTAGCATGACTGTATACCTGTGCTCTAATCCAGCAGGAATGCTAGCTGGTAATCGCAACCAAACATACCTTCTGTTCTCCTTCTATGCTTCCATCTCGGTCCACACACCTCCATCACGCTGCGCCCAGTCAACCGCAATAATCACAGAGAACATACTGACTGACTGCCCTTGCCATACAGACTAAGTGAGACCAATATCGGAGCAATCAAATGTTTTACAAGGCTGCTTTGATCTCGACTCATTCTAATTAAAGAAATTAAAGAATCTTCGTGCGGCTGCCGGTTGCCGGGGCATTCGTTTGCGGCAGGACGGGGGGGTGCTGGTGGAGAACATTTAGAGAGGATCGGAAGAGAAGGCATCTGAGGGCCGTTAGGAAGTCTGCCACGATACGGCCCAGGCACCAATTATTTCCAGCTGCTCGGTGCTATCTCTCTCTCTCTCTCTCTCTCTCTCTCTCTCCTTTATTTCTTCCCTTTCTTTTCTTCTCTCTTCTCTGTCTTTGCTCCCCACTCTGCTGTCATATTCAGTAAAGATGAGTTGTTTAATCTCAGAAGCTGAATCCATCATAGTTGGATTAAGACTTCCTACAGTATATCAACAGTATATCCTACTGTACAGTATCATGAGGATTTTTTTTTTTTTACAAAATCAGACCAAAAGTAGTCTAGACGGTTGATAGTCAAGCACTAACAAGCTTGCCAGTCTCAAGATAATGTCCTTCATATGTGGAAGAGCCATTTCTGTCGTCTTCTTTCTTCCATTTCTCTAATGGCATATTATTAAGGCCCATAAAATTCCATGTGAAACTTCAAGTCCCTTTTTTGTGCCAAAATCTCAGTGTGCTTGTTTAAGGATCGGAAGCTACAACCTAAATCCTACTGACAAACAACCAGGGCTACTGAGAAAGAGCAACTTTGTTCTAGGAGGCCTTCGGAGAATAAAGCTGACCAATCTTTGCACTATCACCTGTAGCATGTAGTGTAGTCTATAGTATAAGAGCTGGAACAAGGAAAACACACACTGGAGCACCAGAAATATTTATTAGTATTGGCGGCAGTTAAATTATCTCTCCATTGCTGACCCCTTTCTGTGTGTGTGTGTGTGTGTGTGTGTGTGTGTGTGTGTGTGTGTGTGTGCAGCTGCTGAAGTTTGTCCCGGAGAAAGCTGATGTGGACCTGCTGGAAGAGCACAAGCATGAGCTGGACCGTATGGCCAAGGCTGACCGCTTCCTCTACGAGATGAGCAGGTACAGTTCAACACTGTGTGCAGATGTTATGCATGTTGTCCTGACCTAAGACATTACCTGTCAGATCCAGTGAAAAATGACAATTAAGGAAGAAAGTTAGTTGTTTAAACAGTAAACTGCATGATATCCTGTACCATCCTATGCTATTTGCTTAAAACCCAAGGAGAATTCAACCACAGATGAAGCTGCTGTAGTCAACTGTCATGTCTGCCCTTTATGAAATTTTTGTGGCTACCATTTGAGAGAAGAGACCTTTTTCACGAAGATTAGATCCTCATGTCTTTAGTTTGGATCCCCTCTCCCATTTTCCACTCATGAATAAAACCCTACCTGGCTTAGACCTCTCCCATGCTTAGCAGCAGAGATCCTCAGTCGTGCGAAGCCCGGTTTATTAGTCTGTATCAGCACGGCTCATCACCCCAGCCCCCCTGATAAAGCCCTCCGTGGATGATTGGGGCATACTGGAAACCATTATGCAAACGAGTCTGCTGCTGAGTGACGCACTCTAAAGGAGTCTGTGGTGTCTAGACTCTTAACCAAATCTGAGCTTTGTCTCATGGTGACCTGCAGGGGGGGGCAGGAGGTGGGGTGGTGGGTTAGGGTTGGGGTTGGTTGGAGTTGGGTGGAGGTGGGGGGGTTTATGACTCAACATGTCAAGGAAAGGGTAGAGCACTTGTTATTGTGTTTGTGGGACAGGAAGGATTTTGTGACTCAAGACTCCAACGGTCACTTCACTAGACCTTTGGGATAGCTATCATTTCATAGTGATACATCTGTTGAATAGTGATTGGTCACCTCGCTAGCTAATTGTGACCATCAAATGTAAATCAAAATAAACCATTATCAAATAGTCTGTTCTTCATCAGAGAATCCAGTGATTGACTCGATCATCAGATAAGCTCATATGAATGGCAACAGTAGTGAAAGATGTAGATAACTGTTCACGAGAGCTGACACAAACAACTTGCAGGTGGTGCATTGGAACTGTTACTGATGTGTTTTATATGGAGTTGGGAGACTTCCTTCCAGGAATAGATAGCTCTTGTGATGTTGTTGCTGTGTGAAAACAATGAAGCTATGGAAACCAGGCTGTTCTGATGGATATGGCGGATGACTGCAGGGATGTTCTGAGTTTATAGTACCAACCGACTTGTTAGTAAAGGGTTTTAGCATGTGATAAAGACCTCTACATCATCTAATGTCATTATTGCACCCCAAATATAGTCTTGCTGATTGAGTTGCCACCCTATTATCCACGTCATAGGTCTGTGAACCATTAGTCATAGTTTTCTTTTGATGATCATTGTGTGTGTGTGTGTGTGTGTGTGTGTGTGTGTGTGTGTGTGTGTGTGTGTGTGTGTGTGGTCATCTGTTTGTGTGGGCAGAATTGATCACTACCAGCAAAGACTGCAGTCCCTCTACTTCAAGAAGAAGTTTGCAGAAAGGATCGCCGAGGTCAAACCAAAAATCGAAGGTATGGCCAAACATTATGCAGTGAAAACAAACTGCTAAATCAGTCCATTATTGACAGAGACACCCGTAACTATAGAGACCCCACTGTTTACAGTTTATTTGAATAATCTATGCAGACCACAGAGCAGCCTGTGACTCATACTGAATGGAATACCTACTGTACACACACACAAGAGTCCTCTGTGTGGTTTGAGAACAGCGCCTTGGTTTTCCTGTTTTATTGTATCTTTTTATTGATGGAAAGTCTGTACATATCTATATTTTCAGATGTTTATCAGTATTTTTTAAGGAACAAATGCATATAGCACAAGCCATTTTAACCCGAGCAGCACTTTTTGCCCATGTTGGTTTATTGTTGTATTTTTTGTTGTATTTTTTATTAAAGGAAAGACTGTAAAACGTTGTGTTTTTCCATCTCTGCCAGCACTTTCCAAGGCCTCCAAAGAGGTCCTGAATAGCCGCAACCTGCGGCAGCTCTTGGAGGTGGTGCTTGCCTTCGGAAACTACATGAACAAAGGACAACGGGGGAATGCCTACGGCTTCAAAGTGTCCTCCCTCAACAAGATAGCAGACACCAAGTCTAGCATCGACAAGTGAGGAGAAGAATCTTTTAGCTTGTGACTTATGATACTGCATCAGTGTAGAGAAAGTGTGGTGTTGGGAGTTGATTATAATGTGACACACTGCAGGGTTTGTGTGTGTGTGTGTGTGTGTTTGTGTGTGTTCATGTGCACGGGTGTCTTTTTTTAAAGTCATTCTCCATATCTGTGGTACTCAGGAACATCACCCTCCTGCACTACCTGATCACCATCCTGGAGCAGAAGTACCCTAAAGTGGCTGTGCTCCATGAAGAGCTACAGAACGTTCCAGAAGCTGCCAAAGTCAAGTAAGAACAACTGGACATGAAACACTTGGTTCGGACTAACCTATACTGTAAAGTCAAAACTCTCATATAACCCCATGATAGTCACATTATTTATTTCCTTACTGTCGGGGAACAAAAGGGGTAAAATGAACTGTCATCATTGATTTAAAATGTTAGATTTTTATGGATTAGTGATGACGATCAAAGCACAGAGGACTTAAAGCCAGGAAGGACATTTGTTCCGTTTAATGGAACTGTGTTCACTCTCTCTCTCTCTCTCCTCCTTCCTTCTCTCTTTCTCTTCTTCTCCCACTTGTGTCTTCTACCTCATGTCTCCTAACTTCTCCTCCTCTCCTCCCCTCACTCCTGTCTTCCTCTCTTTCTCTTTCTCTCTCTCTCTCTCTCTCTCTCTCAGCATGACGGAGATGGAGAAGGAGATCAATAACATACGCAGTGGCTTGAAGAGTGTGGAAACTGTGAGTGTGTCTCCCTCCTTACATCCCCTCTCAGAGCTCGGTAGGAGAAGAGAATGTCCTGCAGCAATGATCTGTGAATGCCCCAAGCTAATCAGCTAGTGTTTGCTTCCAAAAAAAACGCTCTAAAGAGCAAGGGAAATGTGTCTGTGTGGAGTACCTCTTACAATTTGATCAACCTCTATACATTCTTTTGTTATGTGATGCAGTTATTGGGCATTACAATGAATGTACATGTCCATAGAATGTGGGCAAATGGCACTTGATACGTACTGGATATTACGTATGTATAATAAAGTAGGACTCCAGCAGCTGCTGTTGGCTGTGTCGTGCTATCGTGCAGACTGTTTTATTGGTCGTGGGTAAAACGCTTTCCCTCGATGTTCCCCAGGAGCTGCAGTACCAGAGGAGTCGCCCCCAGAACTCCAACGACAAGTTTGTGTCAGTGGTCAGCCAGTTCATCACAGTGGCCGGCTTCAGCTTCTCCGACGTGGAGGACTCTCTGCAGGAGGCCAAGGAGCTGGTGAGTCACCCCAGGAGGCCTGCGGCTGCAGAACATCCCTATGAACCCCCGGGAGGTCAGGGGAGGCCAGTAGACAGTGGCGGCAGCGGCAAGCCTTAAAAGTTTTTATGGAAGCCTTGAAGTGTAGACTTGTGCCTAACTCAAACCTGGTGCCCATGTGGATGCGGTAACACTGCGTTGACGTTAGCGCAGTGGCCGCTTTTGAAGTCTCCCCTCTAAAGAGTTTGGAATTACCCATTGGCCCCGCCCTCATGTGGTTGTATGCATTTTACAGTGTAAGGGTTAAATCACCTGAGCTTGCACAATATACGTACGTAAGCCCAGTGGACACTGAAGCCACTGTTTTTGAAAAAAAAAAAAAAAAAAAGGCTCAGTTAAAATTTAACTGAGGTAGACCAGGCGTATCGCTTTCAAAGGTGGGTTTCTTTTGAAAAGGGTTTTAAGGCTGCTCTAATAGTGCCCTGTGGAGTCTATCAGATGGCTCAGTAATGTCACGGGATAATTTATGTATGTCAGGTTACCATTGGTAATGGGAGAAAAGAAGGAAATGGCAGTACCGGTATATAATGTTCATAAAGTATACGTGTGTGCTTGAAGAAACATATATTCTCAGAGTATTAGCTCACATTAAATAAGCAGCTGTAGCACATCAATCATAACAGAGCACCTGCACTGCTCCTCAGTATCGTAATCTGTCATCTGGCAAACGCCATATTGAGACATGTGACCTTCTAGTGACCTCCGACCTTTCGTTTGACCCCTTAGTTCCAGAAGTCGGTCACCCACTTTGGTGAGGACCCGTCCCGCCTGCAGCCGGACGAGTTCTTCGGGATCTTTGACCAGTTCCTGCAGTCTTTCTCCGAAGCCAAGCAGGACAACGAGAACATGCGCAGGCGCAAGGAGGAGGAGGAGAGGAGGGCCCGACTGGAGGCTCAGGTAAGGGGCGTCCTCCTCTTCATATCGCAGCTCTCTGGACGGATCTGAACAGTGTTCAGTGGAGCTTTACATTTCCAGCACTGAGCTTCATTGGTTGACCCAAATAGCGAGCCTGTTGCGGTATACAAAAACGCCTGAAGAGAAATGCTCACTGCTGTGGCAGATCAAAGCCCCCCCCCCCTCCCCCTATGCACTCACGCCCACACACTCGTTCGCTATTTCTTGTGCATTGCCTAGATTTATTTTAGACTAACGTTTTTGCTTGTATATTTCACATAACTATACCCAACAACGCTGATAGAGTCTCAGTCTCCTTAGTATGAATATAGTTTGATCAAATGTAAGATGGAATGTATTTACTGAATACTCCTCCCTCTCTCTCCTGAACACTACCTCCCTCTCTCTCACTCTCTCTCTCTTTGCCTGTGTCTCCCTCTATCTCTTTCTCTCTCTCTCTGCATCCCTCTTCTCTTCATCTCTCTCTCTGCCCCCCCCTCTCTCTCCCTCCCTATCTCTCTTTCCTCCTCTCTCTCTCTCGCTCTCTCTCTCCCTCACTATCTCTCTCCCCCTCTCTCTCTCTCGCTCTCTCTCTCCCTCCCTATCTCTCTTTCCCTCTCTCTCTCTCTCTCTCTCTCTCTCTCTCTCTCTCTCGCTCTCTCTCTCTCCCTCCCTATCTCTCTTTCCCTCTCTCTCTCTCTCTCTCTCTCTCTCTCTCTCTCTCTCTCTGACTCTGTAGTTGAAGGAGCAGAGGGACAAAGAGCGTAAGGCCCGCAAAGCCAAGGAGAACTGCGAGGAGGACGGCGAGTTTGACGACCTGGTGTCGGCGCTGCGCTCGGGCGAGGTCTTCGACAAGGACCTGTCCAAAATGAAGCGTAACCGCAAGAGGCCCAACAACGCCAGCGCAGAGAGCGGCCGTGAGAGGCCCATCACCAAGCTCAACATTTAAAAGAGACTGCCCCCACGTAGACGGTGTGCTTTTTGAGTGTGTGTGTGCGTGTGTGTGTGTGTGTGTGTGTGTGTGTGTGTGTGTGTGTGTCTGTGTGTGTGTGTGTGTGTGTGTGTGTGTGTGTGTGTGTGTGTGTGTGTGTGTGCGTGTGTGTGTGTGTGTGTGTGTGTGTGTGTGTGTGTGTGTGTGTGTGTGTGTGTGTGTGCGTGTGTGTGTGTGTGTGTGTGTGTGTGTGTGTGTGTGTGTGTGTGTCTGTGTGAGTGAGAGAGATGGAATGCTTTTTCTCTACTGCCCTCTGGTGGAAGATCACCACATCACGCCATTCCCCCCTACGTTTTTTTTTTTTTTTTGTTAATCCCAGTAACCTCCTTTTGGCAACAAATTTCCCCACGTCAGACGCATGAGAACAGGAACAATCGACACGGGAGAGAGAGAGAGCAAGTGAGAGAGAGTGAGAGAGGACAATGCTTTTGACCACTTGTACTTAATGCACAACGTGTAAAATCTTCAGGCCACTCTGTCTGGGATACAGATGAAGAAGAAAAAAAAAAACCAAGACATTATAAACAGTCAAAAAGAATCTAGAGAGAGACACTCTAGCTACTACCTGTGCTGGCTGCCAAACACCCACTTTTGTAATACTTTTGAAAATACTTTTATAATAATGATTCTGATTCTAAATGTATATTCTGCAGTTTTTTGCATGGGGGATGCGCACTGGCACACTTTGTTTGAACCGAAACATGTTACTTCATGCTGTGCCATCATCATAATATGACACTCAGCTTGGACCTGAACCCTGATGAATGACACAGAACATAAGCTAGAGATCACAGCAAAACACACTCACACACACACACACACACACACACACACACACACACACACACACACACAGACACACACACACACAGACACTTGCATATGTCTTCTTTTTTGTATTTATAACGAGTGGAAGGTTAAAACTTTTTACAATTGTTACGTTGTGGCCAATCTGTGTGTGTGTGTTGTTGTACGAAGTGGACCAGGGCTTATGCGCTAAGCGAGTCTGGTTTGTCTAATCTCAGTTTCCCAAACAAACCCGTGCAGTCAGTCTCCACATCCGCGTATTGGCCGCATGAAGTGGGGATTAACCGTCGTTTCACACAGGGGTGAACGCAACCGAAAACTGGCCGCGGAGCTGATGCACTGCAGATGACCCTCGCAGAGACCATCTCAGTACTGTTCCTATAACAAGACCACACAAACACTGTGTGTACTGCCAAAACATGCTACTTGTCAAGCACATGAGTCAACACACAGTATACTAAATCATCTCCATTCACTGCACCCTCTCTTAAATTATAAACAGTATACTCAGTTAATAGACCTCCCACCAGCAGATGCTAAGTATCTTTTTTCTTTCCGAGGGCACTGTCTTTAACGATCTGCCTGTGTAATGCCATTTTAAAGCACAACGTAAGAAATTGAGATGGCGTTTATATTACTCTTTCAAACCGTTTTTTTCCTACTGAGCTTTTACAGTATAAATATTTACAGAGGCAATATCACCTGAATAGTAAAAAATATATGCATTCCTATCTGAAGAAGGCAATGAAGCAGACAAAGTTGTCAAACATGAAGTGTATAGAGAGGGGGAAGGGCATGGCGGGGAGGTGGGGGGGGGGTGTTTTACGACTATCATGTAATGGGTTTGTACAGTTTTGACGTATTTCTGATGGTTACCAAAAAAAAAACAGTCACTAGCTCCTCCAAATGAAACACTGTGTATATTATTTTGTCAAAATCTATGCATCCATGAGTGAAAAAGAGAACAGTTGTCCTTGTATTATGTGTGTTATTCCTCTGAATGTTTGTGTGTATGTATGTACATATGTACATATGCTCATTCATGCATATCCTCTTGTTCGCACCCTTGCCTGACTATCTCCTGTTGATCAGAATCCCTTTTGACTTCATTTTATTTCTTATGCTATCAAATAATATTTCCTTTCTTTTGTTCTTCTCCCATTTGTGATAAGTTTATGTATGTGGGTTCTTTCTACATAACTTTTTTCTTTTTTATTTAAGATGGCTTTTTTCATGTGAGGTTGGTGATGCATAAATAAATCTGGAGGTTCTACAGTGTTGGGACTGGTCATTCATTTTTTTAAATAAGTTTTTCTGTCCAACTACTTTATGCATGTTCGCACAGCTGGCTCTGCACACTCGGGTACTATGATGCCATCTAGTGGCCATTATGCACCGTCACTTAACGGCAGTATTGCACACAGCTTTAAATAAATCAGTTTTCTCTCCAACAAAATGGTGAACAAAGTGGTGAAACTGGACAAAAAATATGGAGTAAAACTTGTGTCACCTTAAACCGAATTTGAATATGAATTTGAATATGAATTTGAGCAATTGTATTGGAAAAACGAATTTGAATAGTATATATTGAAACTGAATTCATTAGATTGGAACTGAATCTCAGTCAACTTGAAATTGAATATAATATTTTGAAATTTAACTAATTTGCTCTGATACATAAATTATCCTGACTGAAAATTTCGCTCTTGGAACTTTCACATTCAGTTCTCAAAATTCAGTTTCAAAACGTGAAATTCAATTTCAGTCTACCGAGACAAAAACAGCTGGTAGCTAAGGAAGAGCAATCGAGTGCAGAGCTATTGTGATCGCGTGACAAGTGCCGAGCGCGAAGCAAAGAGCATAGCACCCTCTTAGCAAGCTGTCTCCTGAACCTCCTTACAGTGTCGAACAGAGAAAGAAGAGATGGAAGCGACTGGCACATCAGAAAACGTCCAAGTAAGTTGATATCATATGCCATGTCTGTTAACGTTACTTTATATAATGTACATTATATGCTAGCGCTGTCTGGCTAGCCAGCATAGTTTCATCGACTAAGTTAAAGTTTTTTCCATAGTTCAGAACCAGTTAGACTACTATAACGTTACTCTTTGATAGAACAATATGATTGGTCATTGTCATATCATTGTGCCTTTTAGGCCTGTAAGAACACGTTACAATCTCAGGTTAAACAGTATCATTCATGGAAAACTGGATATGTCCCCCTAGTTAAGCTTTTTTCATCGTTGTGTTGTCTGTTAGCTAATGCTACGTGGGGCAATTTTTTCGTGCCGTGATGTTGCCAGACAACTGGATTGCGATAACTAGCAAATGGTAGCTAGCTAAATCTGCATGGAGTCGATGAAGAAGCATAAATCAGCCTGTAGAAATACTGTTAAACTAGGGTCTCTTGAGTCTTGATCATATTATCGATATAGAACATATTCAGTTTGAAACTCTTAGAAGCTAGTAAAAGTTATTGAGAAATAGACACAGTATATTACAATAACCTAATTATTATACTTTAACTGTGTGTTGTCTTGATACTTCTGTTTCAGTAATGTGTGTGTAGATTGCAAATAATGTGTTGTATGACGATAGAAATGTCCTTGGTTCTTAATTAACTCATTGTATTGACCAAGTCGTGTGTGTGCAGAGAAGGTGTAATGATATTTATTATGATGTATACGATCCAAGGTATATATGTGTGTGTGAGAAACAACTGATTGTCTCTTAGGTGCACAGACTTGTGTATCCTGATTGCCTGATGCTTATGAGACCTCTTTGCGCAGAGATGAATAAACAATTAACGAGAAAGACTCACAGTAGACCTTTAAGCTAAACACTGATTGTTTGTTGGTTTTATTTTCATAGGTTGAGAGGCCTCAATGAACAGTGGACAGTGAGAGACTGAGGACAATGGACTGGCACCGATCAGACATGGACACCGAAGCTTGATTTCTCTTAATAAATATCTTTGCAAGATGCAACACATATTGTAAAACACTTTACACACTAATAAACATGTCCACTGTTGTTTTCTCTGGAATTGATGTTTGCCAATTCACCATCACCAATTGTTTGCCATTGGTGGTGATGGATTTCCAAATGGATTTCCAAATGTATGGGCAATCTAAATTTTAGTTTATGTGTGTAATCAGCTGATATTAGATATGATGCAATTGCAAAATCATGTAGGTTTATCCTTTGCAACATAAGGAAGAACAGACCTTATCTAACACAGGATTCCACACAACTTCTTGTTCAGGCCATGGTCATCTCCAAGCTGGACTATTGTAATTTACTATTAGCTGGTTTACCTGCTTGTGTAGTAAGATTGTTACAGCTGAGTCAGAATGAGTCTGGTCTTTAATCAGCCAAAGACATATGTAACTCCTCTCCTAGTTACTCTCCATTGGCTCCCTATTAGGCAGAATTAAATTTAAATCTCTCACTTTGGCCTATAGGACACTGACCGGATCTGCTCCTTGTTATTTTAATTCAATGATCAAGACGTACATCCCCAACTGCCCACTGCGGTCTTCTGAAGAGTGTCTGTTGTGTCGACCAGACATAGGTCAAATTCAAGACTTTTCCTCAGTGGTTCCATGTTGGTGGAATGAGTTGCCCAGTGCTCTCTGTTCCTGTGATAGTTTTGGGTCTTTTAACAGGGGTCTAAAGACGTATCTGTTCAACATGCACTTGAATTAACACTTATGGTTTGTATAGTATTGTTTCATTTTCATTAGGCTGTTGATTAATTTGACATTGTTGTTTATTATTGATATTCTCCATAATGTAGTCTTACCATGCTATTGTTATTTTTATTATATTATTGACTGAATGTACATTATTGTTTATTATTACTATTTTCCCTTTTTTCTCATTGTTTATGTCATTAGGCTATTGATTGAATTGACATGGTTGTTTATTATTGCTATTCTCTTTATTATAGTCTGACCAACATCTTCATTTGTTCCCTGTTCAATTTTAAGTATTATATTGTTTTGTATTTATGTTGCTTTGGACAAAAGCGTAACCATAACCATATGTAATTGGAAGCAAATAAAGGTAGCCTACACATCATAGTATTACAAGAGTGGCTTTAAACGTAAGAAAACGGTAATGATTTGTCCTTTTTTGGTCATTCAAACATGTAGATTTTTATTCACATAATTACTAGGTTGTTGCCTTTTCTATCCAGTAGGTGGCAGTCCAGGATAAGAAATAGAGCAGTAGTTGAGTAGGAAAAACGAAAACGAGAGAAAGTTATGCCCATGACATTTTAAAGAATGACAGGCTAGAAGTTTGCAATTGGTAGACAGTACATTGATGTTTGATGGCTAGCTGAGTAGTTCTGTATGGACTGACAGGCTGGAAGTTTGAAATGTAATACTGTAAAAAATGTTTTAGCCTATTTAAAATTACAAAAACGGTAGGTAAGACCATACATCGATGTTTGATGGCTAGCTGGGTAGTTCTGTACTTCAAGGATTGACAGGCTAGAAGTTTTAGATGTAATACTGCAAAAACATTTTTATTTGTTTAAAATTACAAAAACGGTAGGTAAGTAGGCCTAGGCTACATCGATGTTTGATGGCCTAGGCTGTTCTGTATTTCAAGGATTGACAAGCTAGAAGTTTGAAATAATACTGCAACAAATGTTTTATTTGTTTAAAATTACATAAACGGTAGGTGAGACAGTAGGCCTACAATCAGAATGTGTTTTATGAATCGTGCGTGCAGATCTAATAACCATGCAAACCAAGTGCCCACACTATGCTCTGCTTCGCGCTCGGCACTAGTCACGCGATCACAATAGCTCTGCACTCGATTGCTTTTCCTGAGCTACCAGCTGTTTTTGTCTCGGTAGACTGAAATTGAATTTCACGTTTTGAAACTGAATTTTGAGAACTGAATGTGAAAGTTCCAAGAGCGAAATTTTCAGTCAGGATAATTTATGTATCAGAGCAAATGAGTTCAATTTCAAAATATTATATTCAATTTCAAGTTGCCTGAGATTCAGTTACAATCTAATTAATTCAGTTTCAACATATACTATTCAAATTCGTTTTTCCAATACAATTGTTCAAATTCAACAATTCAAATGCAAATACAACATATTCAAATTCGGTTTAAGGTGGCACAAGTTTTACTCCATAAAAAAATAGTTAAATTCTTTCAAAAGCGATATTCTTTTGGTAAGATGTAGAGGTACACATAAATGTTTCAACCAAGTTTTTAAACAATCTGTGGCTGCCCCTGATCACACTATGTGACCACATACCAACCAAAAAAAAATATGATATGACAATAACTCAGTTCACATCAGGTTAGGGACGTCATTGTGCACATCCCAGGTGCAGGACAAAAAAACTCAGTATATACTCCAAAAGTCTGCACACTTCTTGAATCTTTTCCTTTTTTGTGTTTTATTTCGTCATGCTGGCCGAACATTTCGACCTCTGGACCTTCAACAGACCGAACCTGAGGAAGACCGAAAGGTCAAAACGCTTTTCAGCCAGCGTGACAAAATAAAAACACAGAAAAGAGAAAAGACTCGAGAAGTGTACAGACTTCTGAAGTATGTATTGACTCACACATTACCTTCTCTGTTCGCACAAATTCATATGTATTTGTATTGTCTATGTAGGTACTCTTGGAGCAGTGAAACATTCTCTGAGTTGTCCATTTACTATTCCATCTTGTGCAGCAGCCAAGCATTACTTCTAGTTGTGTTATGTGGTACATGACTCGTCATATCACAGAAATCATTTTAGAGAATGATTTTAGACAATGAATAAGAATTATAAAATGAATGTCACACATGTTGTTGCATTCCCAACTTGTCATTATTTTCCATAAAAAGGCCTTGTGATCATGACACCAAAAGTGATGGGTTTCTGATGAGGCATGGGGTGAAGGGTGGGGGGGTTCAAGACCCACCTGTCCCCAATCTCCCCAACAAAAAGAGGTTAAAACCTATTTCATATAGTCTATGGTTAAAACATTATTTCCATATGTTCCACATTCCATTTTCCTCCCAGTCTCCTTGATCGGACATTTTAATTTATATATAGGGGTCATTCCCAAAACTAAAACCTGTAAAATATTTTTGTTAAATTACAATGTTTTCATGCATTTTTTCACCCTTGATTTTGTATCATTTTTACACTCTCAGAAAGGCCTTATCTTAGAGAGGCCATGTTTGGGCATTAATATCTTGAAAAGTATATTTCCTAGCCTGCCCAAACTTTGTAGGGTGGAAAACAGACATGTTCTTGGTATGATTGGACCATTAAAGGTTTGTACTGCATGCCCATTAGCAGGGGCGTAGCAAGCGTGGGGGGTGTGGGTGTTATAACGTACACACTTTTCCTGGAACACGATTCTATCCCCCACACTTTTTGTCAGATTAAAACGAAAGTAAAATATGGAAATAAACGCTCACGTAAAGAGTTGGAACCCTATGTCTAATAAGGGTGGGCTCTGATAACGCACACACAGAGAGACACAAAAAGGTCTGTTGATTTGATTGAACGGTCATCCAGCCAATCACATCAAGTTAGCGTCAGTGAATAACCTGAGCCGCTCTGATCAAATTCAAAGTGTGCGTCTCTCAAGGCTGCTTGAGTCTGCATTATAAAGTCTGCAGTGATCAGATTTGAGGTAGAATTGAAATGATAATTGTTACCACATTATTAGTAAACCAAAATTCACTGTCTGTCTGACAGTTTTTGTCACAATGTAGAAATGCACGAGTCAAAGTGAAAGCGGGGGTGCGCGCACCAAGGCCCTTGGCTACTGTTCTCATTATTCTCTGTCTATGATCTGCAGCTTTTCTCAAACTATGGGCCTCCTCAACAATTAGCTTACTGGTCCACGTAGCCGCGAAATTAAGTTATGCCTGGTGCTTCGTCTGATAATTTGCAGCAAGATTGAATGGTATGGAACAGCGGACTGAAAGAAAGATAGGCTAAAAGTTTCCCCAATCAGAAATAGCCTTCTTATTAATTTGGTGTCATCAACTATATAGACATAGCCCAGCCAGGCCAGCACATATACGTCTCCAAGACGCTTGGAAAAGATCTGAACAGCTTACATCGCGTTCCGTTTAGAACATCTTATTTGATCTTATTGATCTTACAAACGTCGGCGGCATGTCACTGTCAATGTGTGTCGTTCTACATCTGGAGATCTCAATGTCTTAAATACCATCGCGTTCCATTTAGAACATCTTATTTTGATTTTACAAACAGCAGCGTCAATACACATTTAAGTTCTACATCTGAGAACTAGGACTTCCAGCATGTATAAGAACGCTTATGAGCGCTCATGCAATGTGTGCTTCCCTGCAGCAAGTGAAAGGTAACGTGGGCTAGTTTAAACAACAACGTGGCTACCTGTAACTATTATTGAAAACAGCATAGAAACTGCTAATCATAATCTTTAAACTGACATTAATTAAGCTGGCTATATGCAACACAATTTATTTATATTCCCTTTGCATATGTTTGGGTAGACTTAAAACGTTTTTGAATTTGAGCTTACAGTTCTGTCATTATTCTGTGTCCTTTAAATTTCTACATAGCTATTATATTAATAGTCCAGTGATACCTCGAAATTAGGCTGTTGTCTGTTAGGCAATTTATTGTAGCCTGCTAACCATATGCACAAAACATAATTTCTGAAATGATTTCTTCATTTATAACATGAGATATGTCTCCATGTAGGGTAGTGTCAAATAGTGAAGTGATAGCAGGTAGATAATGTAGGCCTACATGTCACATGAGCCACACAAATGAGGGGCGCTGCTTGTTCTGTCCCTCCCAAACTGTATTACAATGGTGTATTTATTTAGCAATCAGAATTTCAAAAAAGTTTCAGGGGAGAAACTCCCGGATACCTGCCAATATAGTCCGCACTCCTCTCAGAAAATACTTACAATGTCCCTGTAGGGAGTTATTTATAATTTGGCCGGATTGTTTCACTTCCCTATCCCACAACCCCCACACTTTTAAAAAGCTTGATACGCCTCTGCCCATTAGTTTTATATAAGGCCCTAGATATGGAAAAAAAGTGCAAAACTGGTGATATTGAGGGCATTGTAAACTCAATTTTTGTATCAACATGGCACCAATCATTGTTTTGTCTGCACATTCAATACTTTATTAATGTTGAGCAAATATTTGAGGTCTCTGCAACAAATGCACATGAAGATATAAAAGGTGCTCTAAGCGATGTTGGGTAAAGTCACATCTGTTGACATTCAAACAAAACAGAGAGCTAGCTCGCTACTCCCTCCACCTCCCTCCCGTACAATTGAAACTCTCCTAAAGGTGCAACTCGTCAGTGATTGGCTGGAACAGTTTATATTTTTATGGTCCAGGCTGGACCAAGTTGTTTTTGTTGCCATTTTTGGAGCCTGGGCTGTCCACAGAGAGTTTGTTTTTTTACAGTGTATTCAACGGATGGCAAGATGATGTTTGCTGTATGTGACAAAAAATGTTTTAACTAGAAACCGCATAACATCGTTTAGAGCACCTTTAATGTCACTCTTTTTGCACTTTTTTAATGGTTCAGTCATACTGAGAACATGTTTGTCTTTCTATGAATAATAATGAATAATACTTGTCATTATATTAATGCCCAATCATTGCTTACCAGACAATATGGTTTTCAGGCTGTAAAACTAAAGTATTTTCAAGGGCTGAAAATACTGTAATATGAAGACACAGGATTTGAACAGAAATATGTTACAGGCCTTGGTTTTGGGACCCATTCTTGATATAGTTATGGTATTAACAAAATCTGAGACGGTGCAGCAACAACCTTATCTGATTTGCACAGAATGATCCATAGGCCTGTTAATGTTTGATTGTGCGTGGATGTTTTGTTTTGAGTTTATAATATGTATTGTCAATAAAGACAGGCACAAAAAGACAAATGTCCTCCTGTCCGTCGCGCCCCACCTGTTATGTTTCTATTCTCCACACTCCGGGGCCCGTGGCCCTGGGTCATGTGAAGAACAGATTATGACACATCTTGTTCCCCGGATGTGCAAGATGTTAACACCTTGTAAAAATCGAATAAACGCTTAGTACAGTATCACCAACAAACAGCAGTCGGCCCGTTTTATCAGTCACTTTTATCAGTGCCAATTCACTGGACTGATTGAACGTTAGGCATCATGCATCCTGCTCGGTTTAAACCCAAACGCTGCTGCTTTAACAAAGCTGCCATTACAGGTAGATTACCTGTAGATTACAGGTGTACACAGAGAGCTATAAAGAAGTGCAAGGATTGCATTTATTGTTTTCATGTTCAATTCTGTTTAATTACCTTAAAAACATAAATCATATTGTTTAATTAGACAAAGTCAATCAATTAATTAAACAGCAAGCAATAAAATAGGATTTTATATAATTGTTCAACATATACATATTATGTATGCAAAATTCTAACTTTAAGAGCAGTTCAAATGTTAAGAAAATGATGTGCTTTTTTGTTTGATTCTGCATGAGAAATACTGTGTTTCCCTTGAAGACAATGCTTACAAATAATGTTAATGAAAAATAACATGTCACTTCTTACATGGCACCCTTGCATTGAAAACAGTCCCCTTTTCTGGTCTCCTCTGCAGATTTCCTACAAGCTGTGTGATACTCTTTCACTGTCTGTTATTGCTGCTTTGTCCAGCTTTGTGTTATTTGAAATGCTGATAATTTCTCATTAAATTGAACACTGGTATTTGCATAATTTGTCCTCTGTGTTACATACAGGAACAAGCAGTTCTAGCTCGTTACTTGGCTGTTCTTCGTTCAAAACTGTCAGTGAAAGAGTATACATTTACATAGTTGCACAAATTCATTTGTAGCAGATCCATTGGCTAATGTGAGGAAAGGCTGTGTTGCAATTATGACATGCATTGTGAGTGAGTAGGCCTACATGTCATCAAAATCCATGGTCAGATTTTAGTCCTATGACTTTATGAATCACAGCACTGTCAACAAAATCCTCTACACAAAGAGGTCACCAATCGTGTAAGAGGGGAATGCTGTGGTATTAAATTTAAGCAGAACCGCAGAATTGGGTTGTTGAACGCTACATCATTCATGTTCTCTTTAAATAAATGAAAAGCACATGTATGTGTACAGTATCTTCTGAGATACTCCCTACAGATCTGTGAGGGCCATAATTACTCTGTCAGTCTTAATAATTAATGTTTCTAGGATGAAACATTGCTACAGGCCATTATCAGCGTGTAGACCATGAGCTGGTGAACACTACCTGATAATTGTTCCCAAAAGTAAGTGGATGTACCTTCGATATAACACCTGTAAGGGGATTCACGTTTTATAATGGCACCTGTGACACCAACTCACGTTGTTTAGGATGGTAGAACTCTTGCCAGCAGTGTCGGTTGATGCACTTTGAAATCGGCAGAATGTCCTCTCCCTGCCTGCACTCCCCTTCAAGCTACTTGGGACAGAGTGTAGGACTTGTGCAATTACAGTACCTGTCAGAAGGCCATGGCACACACACATCAAGCCAGAAAGAGGTAAACATGTAACCCAATTCATTCACAAGCATCTCAAATAAACTACAGGGTTATGGGGATGGTCAGTTTTGGTGTTATATCTCACATAACATGTTTTGATACTTGGCTTTGTTTCCCCCTGGACAATAATTTGATATGAATTCAGCACACTGGAAATTACATGGGTGTGATGGAATTTGATAACTAAATACCTGCTTGATTTTGACCTTATCAGGAACCAGAACCAATTATGACACACACAGTTGGAAACAAGTTACTAAGGCATGTTTAAAAAACCTGTAGGCTACCTCTCCTTATCTTTTCAAGGCTTTATTATATTTGGGCATTGCTAACTAACTCTTCAGTTCACAGTGCTGGGGAATCCAATCCCTAACCACCTATTGGCACGTCACAAAAATATATCGAGTGATAAACAGTTACCAATGAAATACATGCTAAATTGTTGATTTGTTCATTGTTTGGCACAGTCATCTTAAAGTTAATTCAAGTCACTTCAGTCCAGCTTCTGGGATTGGCTAAAAGTAGTAAATTCAATGTTGGCCATTTTTGATAAATGTAAACAGACAGTCAACGACATAAATTGTAATTGTTTCATTAGGCTACAGACTTGTGTCAGCGGTCTCCACTTTGGGCACTGCTGGTTCGGACACAGTGTCAGGTTGGCCGTCTCGACAGAAGAACACGGCTGGATTTTTGCAGGCCCACATGGCAATCTCTCCCCCGTTCGCCGGGCTCGAGGAGGAGAGCCTGCTGTTGGTTCCGTGCCTACTCACGTATCTGTCCCGAATCCGATCTGCTCTCGTTCTGACCTCACGGCTCTGTGTTTGGGTTGACAGATACGCAGCTATGTTTCTAGTCCTGTAGCCCTCCCCTCGACTTCGACCCAGCAGCAAGGATATGTTAGGGTTCCGTATGACATATATCAACGGGTTTATGGCACCGTTCGCCCAGGCCATCCAGATGGCGACCGTGTCCATGGCCGGGTTGAACGAATAATTGCCCAAGGCGGTGATGATTCCCATGAGACAGTATGGACCCCAGCAAAAGATGATGAACACGATCATAATGAGCACAGTGGTGGCCGTGCGCATTTCACTGTAAAAGCGGAGCAGGTGTGCGTACGTGGTCACTGGCCGCACCCTTATCTCCGACAAGCGGACCGTTTTACAGATGTTGTAGTGACAAAAACACATGAGGGCGAAGGGGAAGAGGTAGCACACCACAATGAGAGATATGCTGTAAGCAGTTCCCATTCGAGATGTGCCAGAGTGGAACACATACATGCAATGGTAGAAGCCCCTCTTGTGAACCATCAGCTGCTCTGATGTTCGTAATACCAGGTACCAGGGGATGGAGAAAAATACCGCCGACGACCACACAGCTACCAACAGCTGAATGGCCTTCCTCCTGCCTATCTTTTCTTGTGGCTGTCGCACAATGGCATAGTATCTGTCAAATGAGATGAGCGTCATCGTAAGGGTAGAGATAATGCCGAAGCAAGTGTTGAAAAAACCATTTGCAATGCAGAAACGGTCCCCAAACAGCCACATGCCATCTTTACTAAAAAGCATCACAAAGGAAAAAGGTAAACAAAGAATGGCCGTCAGCAAATCAGATAGGGAGAGAGACATGATGAACGCATTAGTCACGGTCCTCAGTTGTCTATGTTTGATTATAACTACGACCACTGCAGAGTTACCCAAACTGGAGAGAAGGAAAATGATAAGGAGCAACAGCGCTTGCACGGCTACAGCTATACCACGGAGGACCGAATTCCCCTCGGTACTCCTCACGGGGGTGTGTGGTTGGATGTGTGCGCCTGCACTCGTGTAGTTCCTGACGCTGTTCGGTGTACCAAAGCCGATCAGAGCCGTGCTCAGTGTCACCACTTCCATGAAATCTGTCCCAGTATTGTTGTCCGCAACAGTGGTGTTGCTGGTGCCGAGCGAGGCAGCGTTCCTGGGGAAATCCATCGGATACAGTTAGGGAGCATCCACGAAATAGAAGAGGATTCATCCCTTTGGCAATACTATGGCCTACACACTTTGCGTACAGGTTGCGTCTTATTGTAAAAGCGAATCCACTTGGCTGTCACATAGTTAATCTACTACTAAGACGTCATTTCGAACAGTCGTTTGCAGTAGGCTACGTGTCCAGATTCGGGCATGGTTTTGAGTGCTTGTTCTCTCCTCCCAGATGCTACTTCTGTAGAGCGCTGTACAGCCTATCCGCCTGCTTGGTGTACAAATCCAAGCATTTACACTTCTGCATGACGTTTAGAGCCGTTGCCATGGCACCAGTGATGATCTTTGGTCCTCAGAATTACGCACTTTCTGAAGATTTGCTTTATTTTCGGTGGCTGTAGCCTACGCATGTAACGCATGCAAGCATATAGAAAAAAAAATCTTAAATACCCTCGGCTGTCAACGTGATGAACAAACATGCATTTTACTGTAAACGGTACTTTTGACATTAAAGGTGCTCTAAGCGATGTCATACGTTTTTTAGGCTAAAACATTTTTTATCACTTACAGCAAACATCACCTCACCATCCGCTAGCTGCCTGTGTCCTGAATACCAAAAAAACGCGGTCTCTGTGGACACCCCAGGCTCCAAAAACAGCCACAAAACAACTTGGGCAAACCTTGCCCATAAAAACATAATAAACCGTTCCAGCAAATCACCGACGAGATGCGCGTTTAGGGGAGTTTCAATTGCACGAGAGGGAGGGGGAGGATAGCGAGCTAGCTTTCTGTTTTGTTTGAACGTCAACAGAAGTGACGTTACCCAGCATCACTTAGAGCGCCTTTAATTAATAAGGCATCCCCTGACAATCCTAACAGAAATACAATTCATATAGACCTAATTAAAAAGTGTTATGTTCGGTTTTTAGTGAAGATATGCTGCTTGATGCCTTAACAATGGCAACTCTGTCATTTATAAACATTTATGTAAAAATGGAACAAAATCAATCGGGTATTCTTGTAGACTTTCATGTCAAGCAATATTGCATTGCTGCACACCAAAACCTAACCTTTGACACCTTTGCACACTGCTGCTTATATTTGTCAAAGTATATGTTAATTACTTTTTGTAAAATCTGACTGACTATTTTGAATGAATATGATACTTTCACTGGCATTTAATATTGTGAGACTGTAGGGCAATTCCATGCAAAGGTCATGCCTACCATGGAAAAAAAACGTCGTGCGTACGCAAATAGAACTGTTGTTAAAATCTTCATTTAGGTCTATATTTTATTGTTTTGTAATTGATCTGATTGATTTTGATGGAGAATTACACTCTTTTTACATCATAAATATGGTGTGCAACCATACAGAAACAACATTTTTCACATGGTAATATTATACATATTTAAAAAGTGGATAAATGGACCCAAGGTTCAATCAAATTGTGTCATTTGACAAATTCCATATTGACAAGGGAATGGTAGAGCAATGTCTATTCTCAGCTTGCCTTTAAGAGCACAACTCCTTACATTTGTAAGGCTTTTGTTTTTAAGTCAGCAAGTTCCATGGCCATGTCACATCCATAACGTTTTATAGGAAAAGTTTATGCTACACATACAGTGTTGATGCGACAATGTCCAAAGTGTCTGTGCAAAGCTGATTTATATCAATGTAAAGTGTGATGACCAAATTGTGCCCCTTTCTTACTTTTAAAACCTTTAATGGTGCGTTATGGATGTGACGTTATGGATGTTACATAATGTGAATTTACAAGACGGAGACTTTATTATACCTCAAAGCCGATAAAACGTCTGTTCTGGTGGCATGTCAGTTTTAACGCATTTCACCTTAGTGTTTACAATTGACATTTCAAAGATTATTAGGTTGATCAAAACCACAGGGAGGCCTTGCCTAACCATTAGCAAAACAAACATAATATTAAAATACCTCCAGTGATTAGCCTAGCCATAGCCTATTTTCAAGTGGCCTAATAATACAAATCTGAGCGATTATCTTCCTGTAACTTTCATACTCTTGTTGTACAGTAACTGGATTATCGTGTTAGCTGGTGAAGATGGCTGACTTTGCAGCTGGAGTTAACATAGCAACCTCCTTCTGTTGCAGATCTGTTCAGCCTGCCGTTCACATCTGTTTAACACAGTTTAATTTTAAATGTGACGCGATATGCCAGCATTTGAAGTGTCAGGTCCTCTGTAGCTAATACCCACAGAGTAACATGAGTAACGGCAGCAATAAACTAGATGTACCGCATAGCGGTACAAAATATGACCGAATCTCAGTCCTGCATATTCTCTTCGCAAAAATAAATCACGCTTGTCAATTTGTCTCCATCTCCTACTCCTGCAACTCATGTGCATGTAAATGAGTGTGTGCATATGTGAGTTTGCTTTTGTTTATAAGAGTGTGTGTGAGTGTGTGTGTGTGTGTGTGCGTGTGTGTTTGCATGCGCACATGCGTATGCGTGCCTGTGTGTGTGTGTGTGTTTATGTGTCTGCATTCATGTGGGTGGGTGTTTGTGCATGTGTGTGTGTGTGTGCTTGCCTGTCTGTATGTGTTTATGTGTGTGTGTGTGTGCTTGCCAGTCTGTATGTGTGCGACTGTGCGTGCGTGCATGTGTGTGTGCGTGTGTGTGCATGTGCGTGTGTGCACGTGCATGTACTTTATGTGTGCAAATCACAAATGAGTGGGTATGGGTTAGGTTGATGCGGGCTCTTGAGACTAACATACCATAAATATGTTGTCATCTTGGGTGCAACGGTTCAGGTAGGGCTAGTTATTTAGAGGAGTGGCCACCAAGTTTCATGTTCCCTGGTGTTTAAGTAACCCGGGAATCACTGACCAAAATTGATGACGGTAAAAGAAAAAAATACATTTCTTTTTTATATTTTAAATGACTTGTTGTCCTGATTCCTCCTGTGGATCTTAGTGGGCACTGAGGAAGCAATAATTTCATCGCTAGTTTTTCATGATTACTATTTCAATTGTTTCATATCAAAATTCACTACTTAATTATGTGTTTTATGTAGTTTGTCGAGGACTGGTTCAGACACGTCACATCCATAACGTGAAACCGTCACATCCATAACGCCAGTTTTTCCTACATAATGCATTACGAAAATGACGCATAGTTTCAAAAACACACTTTTTGTGTTCATTCAAGTCTCCTTCATGCTACATATATCATAGTTTCGGCAGTTTCCTTAAAAATTCACAGAGTTTGTAGAAAACCTGTAATCTCTCACAAAAGTGTGTCCATTTCATGTCACATCCATAACGCTGATAAAATGCCTTGTATTCTTAGGATGAAATTGATTATATGAAATTTGAGGATTTCTCAGTATTCAGAGGACAGAGGTTACATTAAAAGTTATGCAAATTAATTCACTGATACTAATTTTGCCCCCACTCTAAGGCATTTTGTTTACCAATATGAGTCCAATTGTCACATCCATAACGCTGGAACTGCCCTGTATCATGATAGACACCTAATGAGTGTGAATGGTAGTGTGCCTTTTTAGAAGAAAGTCCAGGGTCCCAGTCTGTCCCTGTGCACACACACACACACACACACACACACACACACATACACACACACACACACACCCTATTAGAGTAAGGGCAAGTGAAACAAAGGCAGAATGCAGTAATGGCAAGTGAAATCAAGGCAGTAAGGGCAGATACTGCACTCTGCCTTGGTTTCACTTTTCTATACAAACTGCAAACTAAAAATGTAAATTTAGCTAAGAATTTTTAGGTAGCCATATGACAATTTAACAGATTGAAGAGCAGACTAAGTACTTCTTATTAGTTAGCCTTTGTAGGGCACATATGTACATATTTAGTTTAATTTATTTGTTATAATTATCATGTAATAAATTCCACTTAAATTTCAGGAACGAAATAACAAAATGTCAGGGAATATTCACTGAACATGCTGTGGCACAAGGACAATGATCTGTCAAGACAAATGAAAAACACTTAGACCTAATTTGAATGGTAAAGTGCAAAGTCTTACATAGAAGCCAAATTATCCTGTCCAATTTTAGCCCAGATGAATCCATGATGTCCAAAAAGAATCGCAAATTTTGATTGGTCTAACCACAGGACCTTTTTCAGTCCATTTTAAACAAGCTCAGGCCCATATAAGATGATTGTAGTTTCTGTATCATGTCTGAATCAATTGAATTGAGTATCAAACTGTGCACATATAGACAATGGTTATCAGAGGTTTTCCTATGCCCATACAATGACAGGTCTGGAAATAGGTCTGATTTTGATGCAGTGCCATCTGAGGTCCAAAAGACCGCATCCAATATTGTTTTTCAGCTCTTTCCCTTGTTTGCAAAGATTTCTGTGGATTCTCTGAATGTTAATATAATGTCCTGTAGATGATGAACTCCCCAAATAATTCACAATTTCATGTTAAGAAGCATTAAAATTACATTGTTTCATCATTTGTGCACACAGGTTTACACAGAGTGATGAAACATTCCTCCTTTTCTTTGTCATTACACAACTTTTCCAGCATTTTGTTACCCCCGTCCCAACTTTTTTTTGAAACATGTTGCTGGTATCAAATTCAAAATTAACATATATTTTCCATGAAATAGTAACATTTGTCATTTTCAATTTGATATGTTGTCTGTGTCCTTTTTGCAACTAAATGTGAGTTTAAGAGATTTGTAGATTCACATTTTACACAACGTCCCAACTTTTTCTGATTTGAGGTTGTAGATGGGTGTGTCACTGTCAATGACTATCGAATTATTGAATTCTGGAGGACCATGTGCACCCAATGGTTCAAACATTGTACACTGAATGTAGTGCCGTGTATCAGGATGATAATGCACTATACACACAGCAAGATTGGTGACAGAATTGTTTGAGGAACATGAAAATGATGTCGAACATCTCCCATGGCCTGTGCAGTCACCAGATCTAAATATTATTATTGAGCCACTTGGAGGTGTTTTGGAGGAACAAGTCTGGAAAAAAAATCCTCCACAACCATCATATTGTGACCTGGCCACCAATATTCTGCAAGAAGAATGGCTCAAAATCCCCCTGGCTTCTGTTCAGGACAATCTGTAGGACTATCTGTCATTCCTAAGGCTGTGACTGCAGTAGAATCATACTCATAAATTATTGTGGTCTAAAACCAGGTGTTTCATTTTCATTGTCCACCTTGTGTATGAATTGTGTTATTGTAGAGGACAAACCCTTTGTATCTGCATATGGGTTGGGTCCTCCTCTTCAAAGGATTCAATATCATTTTGTGCCATGTTTGTACTGTAGGATGGACACACCAAAACACTAGCACTAGAGAGGACCTTCTGTGTTTTAATGGCTTCTAACACCACTGTAATTTCTCCTATATGCTATACGCTTGGACATGCAGTTGGATGCAATGCAGAGGGTTGTGGACCACCAGATGACACTAAATTCTACTGCCTTTAAAGCAGACATAGAACAGAACATTGTTTTTACCTTGGCTTAAGAGTAGGCCTATAATAAGAGTTTGGTGCATGGCCACAGAGCTAACGAGGACCTGAAACACGGCTGTTTCCTTGTTTGTATGCAAATCTTGGACTTTTGAAATTAATGCTTAAGAAGGGTAAGCTGCTGTCCCTCAGTAGGCTACTGACCTGTCCACAGCATGAGACCAGAGAATACCGCCCATTTTTTTCACAATTTTGAAAACGAATTTAATATACTTGGCAATTTATTTTTGTTTACAATAAATCGCGAGACAACAATCAATGCCTGTCACAAGCAGACTTATAGGGGTCACAAGTCAAAACGGTTTAATAAGTAGCCGATGCCTATTTTCACCCCACTACAGCAGATGGCGTATTTGAGTTGAAAGTTGCATTTTACAATTCAAGTGCAATCTTCGAATCAGTAAGTCTTCCGGTGTTACTTGTTATCGTATCGTCTATGGTTGTGGACCAAATGCCAGAGGAATTCTCTTAAACATCTTATGGATGTATAGCAACATTTATTATGGGTATGTTCCAATTATGATATATTCAGTCTTTCACGAATAGCGTGTCGCCAGATTTTCTTGTTAGCCCAATCGACAGATCAAGCCTAACAAACGTAAGCTCAGTGTTAACGTTATCGATAGCATAGCTAACGTTACGCACGTACGCACGCAGGATATAATGTATGTACACACACACACACACACACATACAGGATATAAACATAACATTTCACACAAAGACATGTTTGTAATTTATCATAACATGATGCTAGTTCTGATATTTTAAATGTCACGTTAGTTCGGCCTATAGTGAAGGGGTGTATGGATTCAGCTGATTAGCAAGCTCTGAGTTAACAGAAGTCACTAACGTCAACCATGTAACGTTACTTCTATGACATCTCTGAAGCCATTATTGGAGAAATTTGTTCAGCAATGTTATGTCTAGCTCACTGACTATCAACACTACATTATGAGCATTTTCTTAAACAAACCTAAAGGTGTTTCTTACCAAATCTATAACGTGTGCGCCCTATTTTGCTCTACTTTTCTCTGACAGCTGTTGCAATGAGTTCGACCTGTCCGGGTCTTTACTGCGGGAAAATTCTTCTTAATGGGTCAATTGAGGGAGAATGTGGTGTAAGTCCTACTATATTTATTATTTATACATTAAATTAATCTCAATGAAAATATCTTTGTATTCTTCCCAAAGCATATTTCCAGCCTTTAAGATTATTGTCAGATGTCTGAAGAACAAGAAATATGAATAGCAAGACTGCTGGATAGTGAATGATCCCCAACACTGTTTTTCTTTATCTTTTGCATGGGAAGGTATGTCCAAGAGGGGAGAGGACAAATATGCAGAAGATATGTGAGAAATGCACCGAGACTCCAGATCTGTATGACTGGCTCTATTTGGGCTTCATGGCGATGCTTCCTCTTGTCCTACACTGGTTCTTCATAGAGTGGTACTCTGGAAAGAAAAGGTATGCTAGCTCCATCCTAAAGGTCAATGCCTGCAAAACATCAAAGGTGGCATTCTGAAAGTGTTTGCTGCATTTCTGCCCCTACTAAATTATTGAAGGGCTGGTTGAGCTACACTAATATCACTGCTGTCAGGCACTGTGAGCAAGAAGGACAAAAATAACTTGTGTTGTTCTGTGCACAGTGATCTACTTTTTTAACTTGACATAATTGACTTTTCCACTATTCTTTAGTTCCAGTGCGCTTTTCCAGCATATCACAGCCTTGTTTGAGTGCAGTGTGGCTGCAGTGGTGACCCTGCTCGTGAATGACCCTGTGGGTCAACTGTCCATCCGCTCCTGCCGGGTCCAGATGCTCTCTGATTGGTATACCATGCTTTACAACCCAAGTCCAGACTACGTGACTACATTACACTGCACCCAGGAGGCTGTTTTCCCACTGTGAGTAGTGCTGATTTGATAAATTCAAATATTTACATGTTTATGTTTAAGATGTTTTGCTCTGATTGGGGTTTGAATATACAGTGGAGAAAATAAATATTGAACACGTCAACATTTTTTTCAGTAAGTATACTTCCAGAGAGGCTATTCACATAACATTTTCTACAGACATTAGTATTAACTTAGGTAATCCACACATATTAAAAAATCCAAACATTAATGTCCCTAAGTAGAGGTATGAGTAAAAAAGTGTAATGGCACAGGGAAAAAGTATTGAACACACTAAGAAAAAACAGTACACAAAGGCAAGGAATGGCAAGGAACGAGCTGGAATCTATACATAGTTAGAGAGTAATTATCCCTCCTATCTGTGCAAATTAATGTAAGCTGGGTTAGTACATATTGATGAGCTATAAAAAGGTTTTTCGTTACCAAGTTGTTACACAAGAAACAAGTCATGATGGGTAAAAGCAAAGAGCTCTTCCAAGACCTTTGCAACATTATTGTTGCAAAACATATCAATGGAACTGGTTACAGATGCATTTCAAAACTTCAGAATCATCCAGTAAGCAGTATTGGAGCCATTATCTGCAAGTGGAAGGAACATTACTGCATCATCAATCGGCCATGCACAGGATCTCCTCACAAGATTTCTGACCAGCAAGTCAGAAGGATAGTCAGAAGTGTAGCCTAAGAGCCAAGGACCACTCCAGAAAGACTTGGAGGCAGCAGGTTCAATTGTTACAGAGAAAATCATAGGTAATGCACTCCACCGCCATGGCCTCTATGCACACTCACCCCACATGACTCTATTACTGAAGAAAAACATGTCGAAGCTCATTGAAAGTTTGCTACACAACATTTGGACAAGCCTATGAAATACTAAGAGAATGGTATTCTGGTCAGGTGAGAACAACATTTAACTCTTTGGATGTCATACTACACACCATATTTGGAGGAGAAATTGCACTGTGCATCACCCTAAAAATACCATACCAACAGTGAAGTTTGGAGGTGGAGGCATCACGGTGTGGGGCTGTTTTTCATCTCATGGTACTGGCAGACTTCATACAGTTGAAGAAATGATGAATGGAGCCATTTTTTCTGGGAGAATCTTGCCATCCACCAGAACAATGAGGATGAGACATGGCTAGACCTTCCAGCAGGACAATGATCCAAAGCATTCAGCAAAGGAAACTCTCAATTGGTTTCAGAGAAAGGAAATTCCTGACTTAAATCCAATTGAACAGTTTTGGAAGTTACCTAAAGATCAGGATTTACAAGAGGGACCCCTGGAATCTTCAATATTAAAAGACTATCTGTTTAAAAGAATGGGCCAAAATCACACCTGAATACTGCGACTGATTAGTTTCGTCATAGAGGAAATGCCTTGAAGCTCTCATTACAAATAAAGGGTTTTCCACAAAGTATTTAAGAAATTTCAGTAGGCGTGTTCAATACTTTTTTCCTGTGGCATTCCACTTTTTTACTCATAACTCTACTTATGAACATTAATGTTTGAATTTTATATGTGTGGATTGCCTAAGTTAATACGAATGTCTGGTGAAAATTTCATGCAAATAGCCTCACTGGAAGTATACTTACGTGTTCAATATTTATTTCCCCCGCTATATAATGTGACTACTCAATTCAGTCACTTAAGTTACACCTAGCCAAGCACATGGTTCCACCCAAAACTGATTTGCTATATAGCTCCAAGAATATATATGTATATATATATAGTTCCAAGAATCCTGTTAAAGATCTAGTTCCCTGTTGGTGGTAAAGGGCTGAAAGAAGGCATTGATAGCAGTGCTGTTGCATGTTGTGAGGAGAAAGTACACACAAGTCATATAGCTAGTGATAAGCATCGGCTATAGCTGTTTGTTTTTAATGCATTTTCCAGTCTTGCTCAAAACTGGACTAATTGATGTCATTTGGTCCCAATTGACCCTAGGTTGAAAAACACAGAACAGCTTCTTAAGGAGCTGAAAAGACTGAACTTTGTGTTATACCCTTCCAGACACTTTACCCATATCAACCATGTGAAGTGTCAACATTAACACGTTTCCTCTTTACTTCAGATATACAATAGTGCTGATCTACTACGCTTTCTGCTTGGTGTTGATGATGATGCTGAGACCACTCCTGGTGAAGAAGATTGCCTGTGGGCTGGGCAAGTCGGACCGCTTCAAAAGCATCTATGCTGCTCTCTACTTTTTCCCCATCCTCACAGTGCTGCAGGCTGTGGGGGGAGGCCTGCTTTGTACGTACTGCTTTTTTTTGCACTTCTGGTTAGACACAAACTGCATTTCGTTGTCTCTGTACTTGTACTCTGCACAATGACAATAAAGTTTAATCTAATCTAATCTACCGTAGCTAGTAGATGGGCATGAGTTACAGAAATCAATGTACTCTGCAGACATAATGAATTGCTTTCGACTTCAAACGTTGAAATAGTTAAGCTGTTGACAACGACATTTTTATGAGCCTCATTAACTCTCTGACATTGTTTTCTCCCCATCAGATTATGCCTTTCCATACATTATTCTTGTGTTGTCTCTGGTTACATTGGCAGTATACATGTCCGCTTCAGAAATACAGGCAAGTCATCGAAATACAACTGGAAAAAGGTTATGTAGTATTGTAAATCTTTCAGTGATATTGTGCAATTTGCTCTGTATTAATAAAGATGTATTCTTTGTTTCAGTCATTCAAAAACCTTGTTGCTAAGAAGAAAAGGCTGGTGGTGCTGTTCAGTCATTGGCTGCTTCACGCTTATGGCATTATCTCCATCTCCCGATTGGATAAACTGGAGCAAGATCTGCCCTTATTGGCCCTTGTACCTGGTCCAGCTCTCTTTTACTTGCTCACTGCCAGGTTCACTGAGCCCAATCGGATAATATCAGAAGGAGGCAATGGACACTGATCACCAGTGCAGAGGTTTTGGTGTCCACTGACAGTCCGAGTTTGTCTGGAAATAATGGCTTAAAATGGAATCGGTGGGCCTTGCGGCACTGGTAATCCAGGAGGACTTGCCCACTTCTCTCAGAGGGCTGTACTACACAGATGGCTGTTCTTATGTCGCTCTTGTCAACATGCTCATGGGTGAAAGAAATGCACACTGTTGTTGAATGCTATAGGTAGAATTGTATGTAAAGGTTATTCTTGTTTTGCATTTTAAAATTAAAGAGAATCTCCTCCCAGAGAAAAATGACATATTTATAAAGTAATGCTTTTGAATTGTTCACTATCATGTGAATAACTGTAAATAATATCTTATTTATATTCCAAGTATTGTATGTTGTTGAATGGTATTTAAGTATATTTTGTTGCTGGATCTCAAAAATGTTGTTCATAAAAAGCTGAAATTTTTTTGCTGACGGATTATCCCTCAAAACAGCTGTATTGTAACTGTTCACTGTTGTGTCAATGATTATACACATTTTGTAGTCATTCAACTATCACAATTTAAGCAAGTAAGACAAGAAGGGTATGTAAAGAGTGCCAAATATACAGTAATGGCTTGCAGTATACACATACACACACACACACACTTGCTGGCATGTACAAGAAAGATAAAAAAAAAATCCATTAAGCATGTGGAATTCCACATATTGTTTCTGGTGAATGATAGTTTGACAGTCCCAGTTGACCAGTCTTCATTTTTAGTCTGATCTGGTAATACAATTGTGAAATTCTCACCTGCATGTCTCATTTTTATGTTGTTGTACAATTGGTGGACCTCTGATGTTAAAAGGTTTTAAGTTTATTTGGATGTAATGAAAGTGTTCTTTGTTTTGCACAGAATATCTCGGAAACACCCCTAAAATATTTAGTCATCTATATCAGATCTATTTGTCACCTGTGGGTTTTTTGTTTTAAATAAACACTGAAACACACAGATAAATGGCAGCACTCCAGCCTGTCTGTGTGCATGTGATATCATTTAATGAATAGGAATAATGCATAAGATTTGAAATGATGTATTGCAGAGCTGGTACTAAGCTTGATGGTCAAACACTACAGCTTAATAGAGGAATGTGGAGTTAAAGACGGTAGTACACAGCACAAGATTTGGAAGTAGTACAGTGACTAACAAACAGCAACTCACATCATAATAGCTTTTGAGGAGATAAAATGACAGTCAAAGTCTCAAACTCCTTTGTCAGTTTGTCAATGACACTCCCAATATGGTATTTCCTATTTTCCAGCTTCATCAGTAGATTTTGAAAAGCTTTGTAGTTTTGTAGATCCTTCTCATTAGATTCCTGCCAATAGAGATTGAGATGGTACATGATGGGTAAGTACAATCTAGTGAAACTCATACAGTAGGACTGGATAAATGTTCTGATATTCTCAATTTAGATTACTTGCCTTGGTTACCACAATGTCATTAACCCAGGCATCAAGCAGACTTTCTGGAAAATTAAAAGTAAGCAAAACAGTATAAGTCACATTGAAATCACCATTGGAGCATTTTAATGTTTTTTAGCTTTTATGGTGATTTTTTGCATTAAAGTCAGTCAGAGATTTTGTTGAAAGGTGCTAAAACAAAGCAAACTGCTACCTTAAAACTGTTAACTGGTTTTAAGAAATGCTATATGATTCAGTCCGAGCCACAGTGTCCCATTTGAAGAGGCAGGACTGTGCATGAACACCAGAGAACTTCATGTGTCTGGTGTGTCTAGGACTTAGTGAGTACTCACTGAACAGAGAGCCAACCTCTTCTCGCAACCACTCTGTTTCCTGGGTATGCCTCACTTTATCTTGGTTGACATTGAATACGTCCTCTTTCATTTGTTCAATGCACTGCAGGTAGAAAGTATAAACTTGGGTAAAAGGCCAAAAAAAAAAAGTAAAGCCACAAAAAGTCTAATATATTGCTGATATATTTCTGTGTTTACTTGTCTGTCAAGTCCAAGGTATCATTAACTTAAAGCAACACCAAAGAACTTTTCATCTGTCGCACACACTATTTGTTTATCCAGCACCAGCTTTGCAAATAACAATGTCCACAGACAAGATAGAATAAGTTGCATGATTTTATGAAAGTACGATGTATTGCGACATCAGATGCAAGTTAAATTTGTAGTTTCTCATGTCTCATTCCATCGAACTACAGATCCGCTACCCGATGCAGCAAACTTACATAGTGCGGTAATAGCCGATAGAGGGCCGCGAAGCGAATGCAGAAAGTGCCGTTCACCCTGTTACGAGTTGATGAACCACTGAAACGATTTTGGAAACATTATTTTAAGGTACAAAAAACTCTTTGGTGTTGCTTTAATTCTGAATAACAAGGCATAAAAACGGTTATGTTGACTGCAGAACAAACTAACTATCACAACAGATATGCTTGTATAATTGGAACATTAATGTCCTCTGCCAAACACTGTAAGTGGTCCTTGAACCATGGTCCGTTTCCCAAAAGCATAGTTGCTAACTATGATAGCAACTACCTTGGTAGTGTCACTGCCAAATGCGAGTCTGTAGATTTGAGTAGCGCATGCACAACACTTAAGCTTAATATTGTCACATATCACATTTTTCATTTTGGAAAATTAAAAAATAAGAGCATGTGTTAGCTCTTACTAAAATGTGAGCGATATGACCGAATATCAACACTGTATTGTTTACGTGTGACTCAAATATGGTCAGCTCACATTTGGCAGTAACCCTACCACGGAGGATGGATCGTAGTCATAGCAACTAAGCTTTTGGGAAACGGACCCCAGGGCAGCATGAATCAAAAAGACCTCTTAAGAATGTTAACGTTATCTGGGACTAGGCTTATGTACCAAGAACTGCACCAACCCATGTAAGCAGGATTGTAAATTAGCACCAGCAACCAGCCAAATGCTGGTCAAATATAAAAGTGGCTGGTAGATATCAGACACAAAATATAATGATTTACTGGCTGGTGGCTGGTGATTTTTACCATTTATCTGTCAGTGACTGGTTAATGTTCACATTTTAGAAAGTTAATTTCCTCCCCTGCATGTAAAGTTTGAACTCACAACATGTAAGCGACAGTTCTCACGGTTGACCTGCTCCAGCATCACGCCGTTCTCATAGATGACTCTCTCCGTCTGACTGATCTGCTCTGCCTGGGACTTCAGAATCTCAAGGTGTTTCCTCCTCAGATCCACCAATTCCAGCTTCAGCTCCTCCTGCATCAGACACATTCATAACAACAGACCTGTCCACCTTCACTGGAAAACACTCCCGTGTTCAACAACAGAGACGTCCACATTCAAGAACATACACATCCACATTCAAGGACATACATAACACAAATTATACTTATACTAAATTTTACTTTATATTGAAATGTTCCTCTGTGTTAGTATGGTATGTATCTGGTATAATGCAGAACAGGCCGAACCTTTGGTCTGAGCATGGCAACAATGTCGTCTTGAGTATCCTGAATACAGAGTTCCAATTGCATTTTTTGAAATTTCAGGTCTGAGGAAACAGAAGGAAAAGGAAACTCTAACTAAAATATCTATAAGCATAAAAACATGAAAATATTAGCTACACTTGGAGAATACTAGGTGACTAGATGACCAGGGTATATAAAAAACAAACAAAGAAAAACAAGACATAGAAGTAATTTTTTGCAACATGGAGAAAGACCAGCGACAGATGGAAGTGGAAACAATGTGTTGTTGATTGAAAGTGAGAAAGGTAATACATGCAACCAAGTATGAATTATATATCAGTGAATACATAATGATCAAACGTTGGCATGGAACACCTGGCTATGGTGCAGTGATTACCTGTAGTCTCTTTTGTCAGTGTCTGGTGTCGGGCCTGGTCGATGTCAAACTCGCCCTCCACGCCAGACAAGATCGACTGCTCAATCTCAAGCAGCTCCTCCAACTCCAGCCGGTGTTTAGTGAGAGCTTCAGTCTCCTCCTTTATTTACAAAACACTCAGAAATATTCATTTGTGTAATGACATGATAACAGATGTGCATTCAAATGTGTAAATAAAGGCAAATGTTTTGAGAACGTGTAGTTTTTCGTACGTGAGTCTGAGGGAGCTCTCAGCATGGATGCTGGACAAATGGTTACCGTTGAAATTGAACAATTTGGAATGTTTGGAACATAAAAATCTACAAATGAACAGTTCCAATAAAGTTTTCTCTAACATTTGCCTCTGTTCAAAAATGTAGAATGCACCTTAGGTCTTGGCATCGTCCAAGAGAGATACAAACTGCATGAATTTTCTCATAGCAGAGCGGTCACCTCAAATTGCTTGATCTCAGCGATGCAGGCAATCTCCATTTCCTTGGTGGACTCTGCAGTCTCAGCCACCATCTTCTTGAGACGCTCAATGAGCGGGCTCATGAAGACGTGGTCTTGAAGCTTCTTCTCCTGATTGGACATAAAACAATGTCAGCAGAGCCCAGACATAGGCTACTATGATAGTGGATGAAACAAACTATCAATAGAAATATGAAGAGAGGAAAGCAGTCAGACCTCCTCCTGTAGTTGGTGGCTTTGCTCCTTGGTATTCTCGATGGCTTCATTGACCTTGTTCATGTGCTCCTCATGCGCTACTTTCAGGTCCTCAAGAGACTGATGGAGTTCTTCTCTCTCAGTTTCAAAGGCCGCCCTAACGAGAGAGACAGAGAGAGATGTGCACGTTTGTACTGTCACATTCTGGTAGATATGCGCAAAGCTGCAAGAAGTTGAACTCGCCCATCATTGATTTTGAGGTACCGGAATACAAAGACAGGTAATACAGTGACTTCATAAACCTTTCTGTACACATTCAAAGTTTCAATAACCTTCTCCACACTGCCACCGAAGTATAAAACTATTTTGAGCCTGGTCAGTGGTTTGAAAATAACAATCCTCCAATTAACATAATTTTGCTCCAAAATGAAAGCTTGAAATTGTTATCCATAAATAGATCCTAGGTTGTGTGTGTACACCAAACCATTCCTTTAAGAGAGGAGAACTGAGAGGTTCACCAAACCTGGTCTTCTTTTCTTTTGCTAGCTGTACTTCCATCTCCTCAAGATTCCTCTTGAACAGGTCAGTGTTCACTCTGAAATGACACACAGATACCCAAAAGGAAATAAAACACCAGTGAAGAACAACTTAAACTAGACTGCATTTCCGGCGTCAACTGCGAAAGTGTGCTTGCCCTGGTCCAGTCACCAACGTGAGCAGACAGTGACATACGCTATGCTGAACCTGGCTTGATCCAAGCATTCTAACAGTGCCTTTCAGTGTTGGAGCAGTGGCAATACCTCAAAAGCTCTATTCAACTATTGCCACAACTAATGCGGTTCGTTGGATTTTACCTGTGGCCTGCCTTCGAATTTAGCTTCTATGACTAAAATCAAATTAATAAAATAAAACAACAGCAGTGATTGGCTGCAAAAATAAATAATGTCACGCGTCTTGCACCTCTCAAACTGGGCTATCAGGTAACCTGGTAATCAGGTAAAAATTTGAAATGTGAAATTATGAAATATGACTAAGGCATTTAAATGCTGCTTGTTTGTCAGGATACTTTTTCACTGATTTATTTTAAAAATATGAGCTATGAGTGTGAATGTTATATATTCCATCCCCTAATTCTGTTTTACTGGTTTATTTGACAAATAATCTATTTGATTTATGTCTGTTTGGGATTGTTTTGAGAGCCTATTGATGTATCTCAGAATAAAGGAATGTCCACAACATTAGTGATGTTTTTTTTGTGTGTGTGAATGTATTTTACTTAACTCATTGACTGTAGCTGGATAATCATGAACGCATGTCTCTAATAGCCACAATAGGAGTAATTTTAGCAACACCGTATTTTGTGTGGCCCATAACGACCCAGTGGATCATGAAAATGTGTCAAAATTCACATTCCTTGCTTGTTGTTGGTACATTAATCCCATTCAGATTGCCACTTATCTGAGATGTAAGAGTTCAGTATAGGTTTAAGGTCTGGGGCAGGGATTTGACATTCTGTGACTTCATCATTGTTACACTCAAGTTCTGGTTCTTTAGACGTTCTAGTTGATCAAGCTCAGCTTTGGTTGTACTTTTTGCGTGACATTAAAGCCTACTGGAAAGATTTTTAATTGCAATTTAATTGAATGCAATTTACTTTTACGATTAAATAAAATTAATTTATCCCTCTCACCCATAGTTTTCTATTTATTTACAAATGTACATAGGCCTACTGTAATTACATTTATACATAGTTATTCTATTGATCTTTATACTATTCATCCTGCACACATAGACTTATTCTTACTACTCTTATAATGTTGTTTCTGCACTACAATGACACTGTTTCCACACTGCACATAGCTGTATGTTATGTACATATCTGTTATATATTTGTCATATTGAATATCCATATTTATTCTGTTTTATTATATTCTGTTAATACACTGCATATTATTATTATTATATTATTTCTACTATTATAATGTTACTGCTACATCTACATACATTATTCTACTTATTGTATGAGATAACTGCTAATACACTGCACATATTTATATTTAATTCATATTACTCTAAACCACCTTCTGTAAATCAACTGTATACTACTGTCTACATTGCACTATATTTCTTGACCTGTCTCTGTATATTTCATCACCTTTCTATACTTTGCATCACATTGCATGCATACTGTAGCTACATGAATCACAGCTAAGATCCTTGGTTGCTATGAAGGCCAGTCGTTCTAAATGGATGGTTGCTATGGCCAGTTATCTCCTGGTTATCTCTGCCGTTGTCAATCGGGCATATCCTAACTTTATCTTATTTTAAACATCTCTATTTTACTTAGCCTACTTCCATACAGTGAGTCCCATTAAGAAGTGGCCACTTCATTCGCGCTTACCGTGATTCACGCAGCAACATTATTACATTAATCTGTCACCATATAAGCCTATGCCAACGTTTGCAAAGAGGAGAATCTTTTAATTTGATTCACAATGAAACGTTACATTTAATGTACATGTAAACAATGAGTAGGCTAGTTTTGGTTGTTGTTGGTGGTGTTACTGCATCCCTTAGTTATGCCTACAATGCAAAATTGTTCCCTTGTGATTGTTAGACGCATTTCAAAACATCGCGACGTGAAATGCCACCACAAAACATTGTTTGTGAATCGGTCTTATTAGGAGCTGAATTACTCTTAGTAAAAAAAAATCCTAAAGTTACGACTGACGAAGTTACGAGTACAAGCACCTCATATCAAATGACCATGGCATTACGCTAAGCAACATAAATCCCATAACGTTCAGCAACATCTTCTCCCTATGACATAGCTAGCTAGCTTCTAGCCACACAAGAAATGAATGATGTTAAATCTCCGCTTAGCATTCTAATAACAGAAGGGGCACATTTATGTGGACCACTACAACATGACTCATTATGTCTGTAACTCTATAAAACACTTACTTTAATAAAGGAAGCACACCATCCAGCACATACACATGGAAAACGATAATTTAGGTACTTGGCCACAAACTCAAAACGTGTCTCTCTGAAACTCTGTTCTAGAATCTTTGCTCTGAAGGATGCGTTGCTAGGCAACATCAAATAAACGAAATGAGAGTCTTTTCAAGGTATTAACCCTTAAAGGAGTACCGTCACACCGGTGTGATGGGAATGTTGAGAAATGAACGTTCTAAAGAATATCTGGGTTCATTGAATTCAACATAGAATTTTAGAACCTTCAATTGTTGCGGAACTTAGAATGTTCAAAAACCTACACCTTTAAGGGTTAAAAGTGTACGTGTGATTACGAATGGATGTGTGTGGTTTGCAATTAGAATAAACAAGAAATAACATTTCCAATAATTTCCCATGATAAATTACATAATATTTGCACCTTCCTTACTTGTGAAGCTCACACCGTATTTCAAGTACACTAGTTAAATGTAATACAACGTTGCCACCTAGCGTTCAGATGTAGGCTATTTAACATTAACGTGACATTGCTTGCTTATTCTTTCGTCAACTCCATGCTTTTAGGAAAACAATCTTTTTATCATAGTTCCCTCTTCAATGAGTGATTACCAGCTCGTTTTTGTAACAGAGATAGCTGTTTATTGTCCCTAGGTTTACAGAAACACCTATTCATATTAATACGTAGCCTATGGAGTGCTGCCGACCACTGTTCATTAAGGCCCAGAATGCCTTGCATGTCTTTACAACAAAACAACACAGTAAAACCTAAATGCCCGTAACATATGCATTTACATACTTGTAACATTTTTAATAATACTCTGCCATCATGATATTTAACAATAATGAAAAAATTAATTTGAATAACGTCAATGTGAAAATAACTGTACTACGTCAGCAATAAATAGCTAATGTTCTCCTTACCACTTCAGTTCGTAAGTCCATACTATCCCATGGCAAAGCAAGGATTTCATGATTGGGCAAGGTTGCCCGGAGACATTGTGGCTGCCCAGAGACATTGTGCATACTTGGAAGGCATTGTGATAGATGTACCAGTACAACTGCAAATGTGGATGGTGATAGTTACCAAATACGGGTGGGTGGTTTGCCAAATGCTGGAAACTTTTGGAATGTTTTCTTTTTTTTTAGCTTATGCACCCTCACATTGGAGTCTCGAGTTCAAATACAAAATTTGGTATCTATATGTGACAGTGTTCCTGAGATATGGACGACTTCCTGTTTCGGAGCTTTGCTGCCGATTTCGTTTGGCTGTGACGGGCAAACGCTTTCGAAAATCAAAAATCCTTCTGTTAATCTTTGTGAGGCTTGGTCCAAGGATAATGTACGTCAAGTTTCGTGGCATTCGGACCAAATTTGTGACCTGTGAAAATTTAGTTTCGCTTTCTGTTCAATCCAATGTGGCGGACGAACGACACGCCCACCTGACGTCATCTTCGCGAGCAACTTACACCGGTACTGACCGGACGTTTTAAAGTTGGAACGGTGTCTCTGTCTCAAAGGGCCTAGGCGCTAGAGCTGACAAAAAATTAGGGAGACGGGAAAAATAATAAGTGTGCTGCTTTGCAAGCACACTTAATAAATATCTGTGATGGTTTTGTAGGAACTTAAAGCAATTTCTTGTTCAACATTTCAATATTGTTTGTGATTTTATATCAGGCCACTAATAAGACAGGAGACAGACTTATGTAGGAGTCAGTCAGACTTACACAGTTGTTTCATGGAGTTGTCTTATCCCCTGTTCCATCTCTCTGATCTCTAATTTATACTTTGCAATGGAGGCATTGCGTTCGTCCAGTCTCAGTTTAGACCACTCCAGTCTAAGGCAAATCACACAACACAATTAACTATCTTATCAGTATGGGGCAGCAGTTATTCACTATCATGCACTGGAAGTTATTAATAATATATTATGGATGAATATATATTCATTCATAGATCAAAAATCAACCAATCAATCAACCAGTCAATCAATCAAAAAAGCATAATATATTATGGCAACCACATTAAATCCGAAAGGGCCTTACCGCCTGGCCATGGTAGTGTGTTCAGCCATGGTATCATCCTCAAGTTTCCTCTGGATGTTGAAATGGTCTGTCAGTCTTGTGATTGATGCAAGGTGAACGCTAGTCAATAGCTCATATTCCGTGATCTCCGTGTCTGTCTGAACACACAAACACAAGGTCAATGGATCAGTGCTTACAGTGTTTAGTCATCTAAGACCACTTTCAACGTCGTATTTCAGAAACAAAAATGAGCATGATTTTATTTTTGTTAGGGGATAGGCAGTAGAGAGCTCTCAGTAGAGAGCATCCAGAGCTCTTAGGATCTAAAAGCCTCCAAAGACCGAGGCAAGACATTCACCTCATCATTTCCTGCATCAAAAATCAATCGTACCACAACCTGGTATCATGTACTATTCAGGAGCCTGACTGTTACAGTCTTGCTCTCTATTAACTCTGACAGGAAATGTAGTTCATTCTATTTTGAATGACCTTCACATGACAAAATCAAAGTTGTGAGTGCTATGTTTAAGGTCAAACCAAAATCTCCCGTTCAGAGTGGGCTACAGTGTGGTTAAATTTTCACTAGTTGTAGCCTCACATGTGCACTCAATGACTGGCAGAGGGCACACAGACACCACCATAGAGTTTGTTTAATTTTAACGTTCACTCTTTGAGAGCCTGTCGGCCTGTGGAGGCCCTCCCATTGGCTGTGTGAACTATTGTACATCTAAGGGCAGCTCAGTGGTCCAACTCTTAGGAAAGGTCAGCTTGGAGCAGATTGTCTTTGAAGGCGGGTTCTTTCAAAAAGATCAATTTGAAAACACACCAGCAGGCTCAGTCTCGGGGAAACAGAAATCGATCGGCTCAAATCTGACCTCTAACAGAGTACGGCTTTCCATTTCACCAGTGTTCAATTTAAACAAAATATTTAAATCTGCACACCGTACACATTAACAAATAATGAAACCCAGGCTAAATGTGAGTATGCACACCCATACTTTTGTTATATTTTTTTGGGTGGGGGATGGTCACACTTGGTCATATTAACGGCACAGTGTCTTACCTCTAAAATGCTTTGCTGAAGGGATTCTTCTTTCTTTCTGAATGCCGTTCTGAGCTCTGCAAGTTCTTTTTTATGAAACACTCTGTCAAAATGAATAATTATGTTTAGGAAATGCTGACTTCTAATAAGACCCGACAATAAAAACTGTGACATGATGTGTTGATCTTATGTAGGTAATGGGTTATTCCATATCATTCCAACACAAAAATATAGGATTTAAATGACACCATTTTTCAAACAGCACCCCATGCATTATGACTACGAAAATGTCAGCCTGCTACAGTATCTTATTTGTGGCTAAGATATGGCTTTTCAATTATGAATGGACACACTCGAAGAAAATTGTGCCAAATACGAGTATTTCAGACATTTGTTTACGTATTCATCACCATTTAATAATAGTTCTTAACATACTGATTATAAAGACTACCTTTGTTGTTCAAGTTCTTCTGACTTGCTGGTTTCCTCTGCGAGTTGGTTTTTAAATATTTTCTCTGTTGCTGTTAGTCTGGCTATGGTCATTTCAATCTGATACATTGTCTGTAACAGAAAATGCCATTAATTGCAAAGATGATACAATGACTCAAAAACCTATTTTTAATTTATATGGAATGTATATATATATATATATATATATTTAATAAAGTGCCAAAGACGCTGCTTTTAACTCACATTCCTGAGATCCACATTCCTGTCCTCTTTCTCCTGCAGTTCAGTTGAAAGAGCATCCAGTTCTCTGTGCATTAGGCAATTTTTTTTTTTCTGCTGTTGGATGCTATTTATGTATTGCTCAATCTAAATCAACAGAAACATAAGATGAAAATAAACTTTTCATAAGGCAGAAATTAATCATGAGATAAAACAATAAAATATTTAACATGCAGTACCTGTTCTTCCCAATCATTCTTGGCCTCGGTGAACTTGTCTCTTTCCTGGCTGATGTCACTTAGTAGTTCACCTCTGTTGAGCTCTACACTGGCTATTTTAGCTTTAATATCTTCAATCTCGTTGATCTTCTCATTGAGCAAGATCTGCTTGTTGGCTTTCTCTGCCAGTTGGAAGTTGAGCATGCTAATGACATTTTCATGGTTTCTTTTCACACGTTCTCTCTCTGGGCTGTAACACAATAAGTTTAGGGTGAACTGACTAGTATATTTGAGTTTAGTTGTCCTTGCTAACCACTGAGCTGTTCTGAAACAACAGTTCTAAATCTGGAGCCCTCATGTGCTAGAATAATATTGGCCTACCACTAAATGACAATGAGCATCTTTGCTGCAGACTATGCTGATTGTCTCTGTTTACTGTAACATCCAAAAGTGATAACCGATGACACAGAAACAAACATAACAGACAACTGAGATGACATATGGCAAAAAAGAGAGAGAAATTAGCCTACTATGATCTGTGATGAGGTGTTGCTGATCTAAAAAAAAAAAACTGCTCTCTACTTCAAAGTGTCAAAACTGCAGTTTGGGAGAGTTATTGGAATTATTTGCAGTTCATAAGAAATGCACTATTATGGATATTATTACATAGTAGGCTAGTGCACTTTACAGCAGAAATGCAATGTTTTGGCCATGAAGTATAACTGAGTTTATTGTTGTAGTTTATTACATGTAAATGCAGTTCTTGATATAGGCTAATCCAGGCTACCTAAATATGTATCTTACTAAAGCAGGGCGTTCTGCTCTTCAAGAAGTCCTTGTTTCACTTCCATTGACTCAATTTCCTCCATAAGGCTTTTGAGTTCAGCTTCAAGTTGGTTTAGCTGAGTTGAATTAACATTTCTTGCAGTCGCCACACCATCTGAAATAGGCCCACATTCATATCCTAAATTCTGCCAACTGAACCATATTACTTACTACTACTACTACTACTACTATTACTACTACTACTATTGACAATGTTTTAAATCTACCCACCTGCAATTTCCTTGGTTATGTCATCTCGAAAACGAAGAACTTGGTGGCGGACCTTGCCACTCTCAATGGTTTCGACTTCAAGTTGCTCATGGACGGCCTTTCGGGACGCCTCCTAAGTGAGAAGACAGAGCTGTTTTTTTACATGCCACTTGTGTATAGAGCTCATGTGAAATTTACTCAAAAAATAACAAGTAATCACGGTTTAAAACGTTAAATCTGATTTACCAGTTCTCTAATAGCAGTTGATATCTCCCTGAGATGGTGACTTGCTTCTTTGCTGAAGGAGACGTCTTCATCTTTCAGCTGTTTTTCTTCAGACGGCATGCGTAAAATGAGACATAAGATGGCCTGTTATTCACAGTGGAGCAAACGTTATCTGTAAGTTACATTTCAATGTGTAGGCCTACTCCACTAACAGAGTCGGTTAACTGGGAGCAAAGCTAGCTCAAGATTTCTTACCTAACTCGCCCAAGTGCTCCAAAGCGAGAAGCACTGCTGGGAAATCTGGCACTAAGCAAGAGGCCATTTCTTTCTCTGGGAAGCTTCGGATGCAGAGCTGGCTTTTACCATCAGTTAAAAGTACATAAAGCGTTCGGTAGTGGGCTGCATGTCAAACTTTTTAATAGTAATGTTAGCCTACGGAAAGGCACAGCTTGTTTTCAGCACTGGTAGATGCAACACTGGCTCGTGGTCTGTATGTGAGTTGGCATAGCAACAGCAAGCGCGAGTGGAGAGGATGTTGTCGGATAGCCTACGTGAGAGCACACATTTTTTTCTTTCTTACATAAGCATAGGCTAAGTAAAACCATTGTTTTGATATGGATGGTTTGTTTGTAGGTCCTTTCAATGCATTAAACGCGTGAAACTATTGTAGACGACAAAGTTGGAGTCTTATGGAATGGAATGTATACATTTTAAGTTGACTTCAGTGACTAGTTTAATTTATTTTAATAAAGTATAATGTTATGTTGTTCTGAATCAGTCGTAAAACGCATATTTCCAGCTGATTGAGTCGAGGCACTATAACGTAGGGTAGCCTACTACACCAGATGGCAGCAAAGAATCATAAATGCTAAAACAACCGTTGTTCATTGTCAGACATGTCTCTGTGGTCCATTTTTAGCATGCTAAAAGACGAATTGCTAGGGGATAAATCAGTGTTGCTTGCCTCTGCTAGGCTACTAGTTTCTTGACTAGAAATGTTGACACGAAGGAAAACATCTGTCCACATCTGGAGAGGCAGTGCTCAGACATGCTGCACTGCATCACATCACATCACTTGCAGACTGCAGAGGGCATTGTTGGTCCATCTATAGGCTACCCAAGAAGACCATCAGGATGTAAAAAATGCGCATCAATTCAAACGGGAAAACATTAGGGTTTGAAGAAAAACTGTCTAAAATTCTCTAACTTCGCTATTATGATACTCTAAACGTGCTATGAAAGAATATGCAATAGCCTACCAGATCCATGCCCATACACTTGATATTATCAATAGGTGAAATTCCCCATCTCCTCCATCCTCAATCTTACAATAGCATGGCTCACAGTCATCGTCAGAAACATAATCTTGTCTCTTCAGGCAGAGTGGGTGCTGAAAACCACTGCTTTACTGGCTCTATGTTGAACTAGTAATGCCTAGTCCTTTCCCTGCTTTCTATGTGGGCTATTTTGACACAACAATGTTGATGATAATTTCACATATCTCTGGCTTGTCATTATTGTTACTAATGACTCTAATTGTTGCTGAAGCAGGATTCAGTGCATGGATTAGAGCAGTGGTTCTCAAAGTGTGAGGCGGGCCCTACTAGTGGGGAATAGAGACATGCCAGGTGGGGCGCGATGAACAGGAGGAAATTTGTTCTGTTTGTGCTTATTTTTTATCTTTCTTTTTTGACAAGGAAGATCATAGATTCAAAACAAAATAGCCACACACAAACATAGGAGTCATAAACAGACCGATATATAAATTAAAATAGCATCTGATCCAGTAGACCGAGAAGGGAAATGCAACGTGGAACCAAAATGCAAAAAAGATATTTTAACATTAGGCCTACCATTTTGCTGGGGTGATGTCAGGTGGGGCTTGAAAATTCCCCACCTCCAAAGTGGGGAATGACAAAAAGTTTGAGAACCACTGGATTATAGAATGCATGATTTACATACCATACTGTCAGAAATAGCCTAAACAGTAACCTATTACCTTATTAGGACAAACAACACAGACACATAGCCTACTCAGGTGTACTGTATATGTAGGCCTACACATACATACAAAAATTCTCTCTCACACACACGCACACGCACACACACACACACACACACACGGACACAGTCTCTGGAAATAGTCAGAGCTCGGAGGGTGTTGGCAGACGGTTAAATAGGCCCTGCCAGTGTAATCGTAATTGGACTGACATCCTCAAGTGGGATTCATGGGCACCGGCCATCAGATAATATTAAGTCAGAGGAGCACTCCTCTCACTTTGCTGTCTGCCTTTGGCGATGGAGGACTGTTGTTTTATGCTCTTGTTTAAGTTTTTATACATCCCTCTACCATCATGTACATATTTCTCAACAGAATCCAGTTTTGTTGCTGCATGGGTGAACTTGTTCAACAGAACCATCTGGCAATTCTTCAATTCACAGTGATTTCCAAATCACCCCAAATCCAGGACACAATCATAACAACTTACCCGGCCTAGGCCGGGCTTTACATGATGACAGGCAGAGGAGAATGATTAACAGTGCATTGAACTGCTGCGCTGTTGGGATCAGTTTTAAATGACATGGACGTGTATTCATGAGTTTAATGTACCAATTTAAGTCTGATTTCAGTGTTGGCTATGCCCCTTGGAGGTCAAAACATTCCCAGATCCATTCTCCCTCTCAATTGAGAATCAGTCTGGTGTTAGCCAGGCTATAATTTTTTAAGTGTAGCTGCTTAGAAACATGTTGAAAAACCAGTACAGTAGAACTGAAAGTCTTCTTTTTTTTTCTAGACCCTGGCATAGCCAACATCACCAGCAGATCCTTGTTTGTGTGGCGCCCTCTCTATTTGACAGGTATAGTGTTGTACAATTACTATCATGCCATCTATGTGTCTGTGTGATATTTTTTTTGTTCTATTCCTGGCAAGCAACCCATTACTGTCCAAGCTGGGGTAAAGAGAGATTAGGCTTAGTTGTCCTTTCACTTCCATTGTTTACAGCTGAAGGTACACATGCTGGCACTTAAGTGCTGTCAGGTGTCTCATGTTGCATCGTGTGTGTGTGTTGTGTTGTTTGCAGTCAGGCCCATAGTGGGGGCTTGATTGTGCATAATGAAGCAAGAGAGAGAGACATGTTTAAGAAAGCTGCCTCTGGGATCACTCGTGGGTTGAGTTTCACAGCATGTGCATAATTTATTTGGGATCCAAGGTCAAATGTTACATAGCATGTACGGGGAATCTAACATACCAATAACTTCAAATGTCGAATGGGCAGGTTTCACGTTTCCCCCACCTAGGAAGTGAGCGCAGGAATGTAATTTCCATAAATTGCTGGCCGCGTAGTTTTGGGCTTGCGGGAGGTTATTGTATTTCACACAATATCAATATGAGGTTTAAGGGAGGAAATGGAAAAATAATGGGATCCCAGATAAGGTCGGCTCTCAGACAGATCCACGCCAGATCCAGGCCATAGCTGCCCTTGGATTATGACACTTTCAGGGGTTGTTTGTGAGGGGCTGAAGAAATGAAACATACATCTGAGTAGTACTGTGTTCTCCGAATCCATGTTTATGAATTTCCATGTGTTTACCACAAATCAGAATGAGATTGCATCTACATCTTGTTTTCTAATCATTTTCAGATGGCATGAAACCCCAAAACACACATATTGTTTTTCCACATGCTTTTTCTGTACGCAAAGTCACCTGGTGGTATATCAGCTGTATATTCTTAGCAGGATTAATGTGAGGATTAATGTGATTTAATCAAGTGTAGAAAGCACAGGCCTCTGCTGAAGCAAAGGTTATTAACCCACATGTTTTTGCGCTTTCACATACCTGTATATGGGCAACCCACGTAAGAGGACGAGATTGATGTACACACACACACACACACACACACACACACACACACACACACAAACACATGCATGCACATACACACACATGGACACACACACAGGCACACAAACACACGCATGCACATACGTACACATGGACACACACACATACACACATGTTCACACATACACCACACACACACACACACACACACACACACACACACACAAGCACACATGCATGGACACACACAAACAAAAAGTGGCAGGCACTGAGCTGCACCGACCAGCACCAGTCAATTATTCCCAGTGTGCATTGCAGCTGACATTGTAGGCCTACTGTATCTGATCGATCTGAATAAAAGATAAAAAAAAAACAACGAATGCCACGCGTCTGTGAGGCAGACAGCGGAGTGATCCCGCTGCCATGACGAGCTTGGAGCCCAAGCTGTCATCTCTGCTGTCTCCCATCTGCCGCACCAAATAAAGGAATACGGCCTGCAACCACAATCGTATTATGAAATCCAAGCTCTCTGCGGAACGATTGCTTTACTTTCAGCTTCGCGAACACAAGACTCAGGCTTAATGAGATTGTGAAGGGGAAAGAAAGGGGTGGGGGGTGGCAGTTGGGGGGAAGGAGTTGGGTATCAGAAAAAGAATGATAAGAGAATATTGATAATGAAAACTTAGAGAGCATGGCTAATTAGTAGTGGCTATAGGCCGTTGCAGCTCATAACATAGTCTGTGAGGTCACGGAAAGCCTATTGTGGACAATATTAAAGTTATGCATCATGTATTTGCAAATTCAATATTCTCCTTTCATTTCTGATTACTTGTACAACATGGCATGGCATGTAACAGGGGCACAGAATAACCAGCGAAAGCAATTACTGTCATTATCATAGCACATTCCTTGGGGCAGGGATGGGTTGGTGGACGGTGCGTAAAATAGAAATTATGTCACAAATCAACACTCTGAAACCCCTGCAATGAAAAGTTTTGTCTTGTGGCTGTGGAGAAATATTTTTGACCCAGTCCTACTCGCAGACTCTTTAGTAGGTCCACAAGGCTACTGGGAGCATAGCCATTACTCTTCCTGATTGGTTTATGTATCAAAGGGACACCTATTGATTCATCTGTGTGTCTAAAAAACATCACGTGCATGAATAAGTGTTCATTGCAATCTGGTCATTGATAACGCGCACATAAAACCGTCTTAGTCTAGCCCGTTTACAACAGACGTGTGTGATGGCTTGGCCCTATTATGTTTTTGTTTGTGTTTTTATGGCCACTGTAAATGTCTGAAGGTTGGATGATTGAATAAACAATGCCCTTCACAGCTCCGACTCGGAGTGAGGCGATTGGAAAGCGAACACGTTTCATCTCGCAGCTGAGGACAGAAACTCATGCATAATTGCGAGAATGATTGCATTGCCGTTCCCATGTAATTATGTGTTGACGCCTATGTGATTTCAGAGCGAGCAATGCCTCACTGTCACAGGGAAAACTAAAATCACCAATACAATAACTGATATAAATTCTGAATAATTTCATGTGTAACAGCACGACGCAGATCTATTGCTCTACCCTGCAATCATTTCAATATCAGCAGGACTGACCTTTGTTTACAAGTTGGTAAGCATCTATCTCGCCATCTTTTTTGTTACCCAACTCTCGACCCAAGTCTTCCCAATTCCTAGAGCCTACACCCCAGCCTTAAATACTTTGGGTTGGAAACCTCATATTATGGTAGATGTTTATTAACTTACCAATTTATTAACTTACTTAACTTAAAGGGATATTCCACCATTTGGGGAATTACACTCATTTTCCACCTCCCCTTGAGTTAAACAATGAATCTTTACATCCATTTCATCCAGCCGTTCTCTGAGTCTGGCGATACCACTTTTAGCTCAAGCCTAGCATACTGTAGATCATTGAATCGGATTATATCATTAGCATCTCGCCCACTAGCGTTACACTTAAAAGTGATTTAGGCTGATTTGACGTAATAATCAGTCAAATCAGCCTAGAAAATCACCACGTTTCATTTTCCATTAGTCTTATTACACTTTCTAACTTGAAAAGAGAAGTTTTAAATAGGAAAATTACTGGAAATCTTAGTCATTTTTAAGCATGATGCTAGCGGGCGAGATGTTAATGGTCTAATCCGATTCAATGATCTATGCAAGGCTGGGGCTAAAAATGGTATCGCCAGAGAATGGCTGGATGAACTGGAGAAAGGTAAAAAACAATTGTTTAACTCAAGTGGAGGTGGAAAATGAGTGTAATTCCCCAAATGGTGCAATATCCCTTGAAAGGAGAATTCCGGTGTGATTTTGACCTAAAGTGTGTTGTCCCCTGCACTCAGAAATCTGGCGCTAGTTAGCCAATGCTACCAACAATTTTTCGTTGCGGTGCCTCGGGCATCGGCCTAGCCATGCAAATAAATCACTGTTTTACACCATTTATGAGGCTCAAAGTAGCTCCATACTTCATTGGTAGACTTCCGAAAAGTGAAAAAGCACTGGTAGTTTATTTACAAGACGATTTATACAGACAGTACCTTAAGGAATTTTACCGTTCGACGCCATCTTGAATTTAGTCACGATAAGTCGAGCGACGAGTACGAATGAACAGGTATGATAAGGGATCAGATTCCAAAAATAATTCCGTAGAAATGCATGGATTCCAGTTGCTGCTACTGGAAGCAACTGAATCCATACATTTCCACTGAATTATTAATGTCAGGGGACAAGCCGAGGTGAGCTGAGACATACGTTCACACTCGGTATCATGTTTCAACACACTTTAGGTCAATATCACACCGGAATTCTCCTTTAAGCTATTTTACACTAAACAGAGGAGGTTACAGAGTATATTTTCATTAGTGGCTCATTAGTGTATGGGATTCCAAGAGATTTACCCCAGTACATCCTGGAAATTGAACCCATGACCTTGGTGTTGTCAGCAGTGCCCTTCTCCAGCTAAGCCACAGGACCACAGGAATCCCTCACATGAATCTGCTTCTAGAGATATTAATGGACAAAACCCTGGTTGATTACCAGATTGTTTAGGTTGGTAACTTCTTATGGTATATTTTTCAAAGCAGCTTACTGAAAAGCTGTACAGACCCCCCCCCCTTCACACACACAAACACACACACACACACACACACACATACACACACACACACACATACACATACACACACACACACACACACACACATACACACACACCAGTGTTGCGCGGTCTGCCCGAAATGAAGCGGTCGTTATGAGTCATAAACAAAATATTTTAATGATATTCGGGTCATTTGCGGGCGGGTCAGTTAAAATTAAATATATTTTTTCTACAAATAGGCCTACTTAAAATATCACGAGAAGGCTAGCATCAACACAGTGAAGCATCAATACAGTAAAGTCAACAGTAAAGAAGCTGAAGACGCGAGTTAAAATAATAGACACCCCTTCAGGAAAAGCGATATAGGCTATGGGAAATATTGGGAAACGTTTTTAAAGAAGATGACAGTAAGTCTATGTAGGCCTACTTCTTGCGAAGCCATTTAAAAGTATGACAGCCAAAACGGGCAGCCTGCAGAAATAAATGTTATGGCACAGACTACACAGCCATATCTACCGGTATGTATAGGTTCGCGCATGCATAAAAGTTACAGTTCGTTGTGTTTGTGACTTTAAACAGTGGATGTGCTTTAGTAAAGATTTGTGCTTCATTCAGCATTATAAACCAGTTCTTACGCTAACGTTTTGACCAGCAATGTATCTCTCTTGCCTACCTTGCCTCACCATTTCTGTTTTCGAAAGAAAGATGTATGTCCATGGCCTTCAAATCTTATCCTAGTGTTCTAATCCTTGGTGGTTGCGTGCATGCTTGCGCTCTTATTCTCATTCTCTCTCCTGCGCAAACATTATGTCCTGCATGCCTAAATAAATTAGTTTGTTTTACAGAAATGGCCTACTGTCACACTGCATGCAGGCATTAACCAAAAGCATACATTTTGTAAATAAGCGGGTTGGATCGCGGGTCGGGTATAATTTTGTCCTAATTATTATTCGCGGTCCGAGTTGCGGTCGGGTTGATTAAAATATCGGGCGACCGCGGGCCGCTTGTGACCAAACCCGCGCAACACTGACACACACATACAAACACACACACACACACACACACACACACATACACACACACACACACACACACACATACACACACACACACACACACACACACACACACACACACAGATCTGCTTTAAGAGATGATGGCAATTACATCGGTCAGGTTTAGATGGTAGGACAAACACCCTGGTTGAATACCAGCTCTCCCAGGGTCCCTTTGTGTGCGCCTGCAGTCACGGTTTAGAGCCTCCCCTTTCAGACTGCAGTCACTGGATACTGGGTGTGCTGCGGCCGCATCCCCCCCCCCTCCCCTCTGTTCATGTGATACATTATTGAGCCTCTTAGCAGGGGAGAAAGTGCTCCATTATGCATGATGTAGGGGGATAAATACAGCACTTTAGATAAATGACAGTTTCCTTGCCGGGGACACACGCTCATGATGGGGAGGACAGTGAAACGGATGCAGGGGTCAGTGTGTGTGTGTGTGTGTGTGTGTGTGTGTGTGTCTCTGTGCATGTGTGTGTGTGTGTGTGTGCATGTGTGTGCATGTGTATGTGTGTGTGTGTGTGTGTGTGTGTGTGTGTGTGTGTGTGTGTGTGTGTGCACGTGTGTGTGCATGCGTGTGCGTATATGCGTGTGCGTGTATGCATGTGTGTGTGTGTGTGTGTGTGTGTGTGTGTGTGTGTGTGTGTGTGTGTGTGTGCGCGTGTGTGTGTGTGTGTGTGTGTGTGTGTGTGTGTGTGTGTGTGCATGCGCGTGTGTGTGTGTGTGTGTGTGTGTGTGTGTGTGTGTGTGCATGCGCGTGTGTGTGTGTGTGTGTGCATATGAGTTTGCTTGAAGGACAGACAGAGAGAGAAGCAGTGTGTTGAAGAGCTTCTGGGGTTTGAGTGAGAGAAAATGAAATACAAAGACGGACAGAGGGAGAGAGAGAGAGGGAGGGAGAGAGAGAGAGGGAGGGAGAGAGAGAGAGGGAGAGAGAGAGAGAGAGGGAGGGAGAGAGAGAGAGGGAGGGAGAGAGAGAGAGAGGGAGAGAGAGAGAGAGAGGGAGGGAGAGAGAGAGAGGGAGAGAGAGGGAGGGAGAGAGAGAGAGGGAGAGAGAGAGAGAGGGAGGGAGAGAGAGAGAGAGGGAGAGAGGAAGAGAGAGAGGGAGGGAGAGAGAGAGAGAGAGAGAGAGAGAGAGAGAGAGAGAGAGAGATACAGATGCGCTGTGAACCAGCCAGAGCCCCCTGCTGGAAGCAACTCCTGCTGAACTGTAAATGTGTGCATGTGTGTGTGTGTGTGTGTGTATGTATGTGACGGAGGGAGTATGTGTGTGTGTATATATGTGTGCTTGTGAGTGAGAGAGAGGGAGAATGTGTGTGAGTGTGTGCGTGTTTATGTGTACCTGTGTGTGTCTGTATGTGTTTGTGTGTGTGGTGTGGTGCGGGGCGATGGAAGCCTCCATAGCTGAAGTGCATCAGTGCTCCAGTGACCACCAGCAGTAATATATCACCATGCCTCCCGCTTGGCTGACCAACCCTGCACAGGTAAAGGCCCCCTCTCGGCTAACAGCTCATCAGCCTGGTACCACGGGACTGTCGCCCTGTAAAACCCTCAACACCCCCTCCCACACACACACACACCCTCCCACACACACACACACACACACACACACACACCACCGTCACCCCTCTGGGTCTCTGATATATACCTCAAAATCACAACTCAATTTCCTCCTTAACGAGTTTTTTGAGGGCACTTTTTCCCTCTCATCCAGGAGCAGCCTGAGATTTATGAAAGTTCTGTGCGTGGGTGAGGGGCATGAGAGAGAGCGAGAAAGAGAGAGAGAGGGATAGAGAGAGAGAGAGAGAGAGTGCAAAGGCAGCGGGAGGGAGGGCAGGACTGCTGACACCAGGCTTTCCACGGCTGCTCTGGCACACCGGGCTCCACCAGGGCTAAATCCAGCATGTTTAAGGCCTCTCGTCTGTCAGGTCATCGGCTCGTAACGACCGTCTCGACAAATTACCCTCTTCCGTGGCGATAAAACACACCTCCCGCCTTCCGACTCCTACTTCCCTGACCCTACTCCCACACACATTCCCCAGGGCCTTCCGACTCCTGCTTCCCTGACCCTACTCCCACACACATTCCCCAGGGCCTTCCGACTCCTGCTTCCCTGACCCTACTCCCACACACATTCCCCAGGGCCTTCCGACTCCTGCTTCCCTGACCCTACTCCCACACACATTCCCCAGGGCCTTCCGACTCCTACTTCCCTGACCCTACTCCCACACACATTCCCCAGGGCCTGAACTCCTCTCTCCCCTCACTAAATGCAATAACGTCACAGCAGTACCAAAATCACCTGACAAATCATCCCCTTTACTTTCATGTTTCTTGCAGGTATGTGCCCCATCATGACCACATCTCAATAGCCCCTTCCTTACCCTTGTTTGGCCTCGGCTGTTGGCTTGACCAGGCGCTGTGCTGGGTCTGATTCGCTGACTCTGCAGTGGGTATTTGCAGAGCCCAGGGAGTCAGAGCCAGTCAGAATGGACTGGAGGAAAAGCCCACTGCCCTTCATTCCCTTCTGTCCATCCCAGAGGCAGAAAAATCCTAGTCTGGCCACACCCACCTAGATTCTACTTTCAGGGAAATACTAGTCTGGCATAGGCTAACGTTTCCCTCAGACACCAGGGAAGACGGGCCAATCAGGGCAGAAGGGGATGATGCTTTAGTTACGAACGAAATCGAAAGCGGCTGTGGTAAACAGTAGTAGCAATGCCTGCAAACATCAAAAATTGAAGTCGGAAAGAATAGGTAGCAAATATAGACCTACTGTACATACATTGTTTCCTGACTGATGATGTGGTTTATTGTCAGTTTGTAAAGTTTAGGTGAAGTAGGAAGTAACGTTAGGAATCCCTGATCAATGTGATTGGTTAGGCAGGACCAATGATTTCAAAATGAATGCAAAGTCTTTTCCTGTCACAGATGGGAGTCACCAGACTCTATTCACAGTTCCAGCGGGGTGGAACAAATATGTGATAGAAGCTGGAGTTTTACATGTTGATCCCAGGCTGTGCTTGTCTATCTCTCTATTTGTGTCATCAAGTTTCATGAATGGTGCTTCTTGAGTAATCCATCTTTCTTTTTTGTTAGTTATTATGACCGCCGCGCAGCGAAGCGGCGGTCATATAGGTTTAGTCAGATTTTTTTTTTTTTTTTTCTTTTTCGCATGTCCAAATTTCTGTCAATGATTCCCGGGACACTGAAAGACCGGGGTAGACGAAACTTGGTGGGCATGTAACCCCATATGGATAGCATGGAACCATCGTTTTTCGTTTTGATCTGTAGCCCCCCCGCTGGACTGCACCCCCCGAAAGGAGGGTAGGGCAGACACAGTTTTCTGTGAATATCTCGAGAACCGTAAGGTTTAGGAGGACCATTTTTTTTTTGTATGTTGATCTCAAGGGGCCATGTCAACCCATTCCATAACCACTCATTTCATGTATAGCGCCACCTAGTTAAACACAAAAAAGTAAAAATGAGGTGTTGTGATCGCAGGTATCTGTGACCTAACATAGTCAAAACTGCACGAAATTGGAAGTGTAGGATCATTATGACACCCTCTGAATGCACGCCAAGTTTCGTGGAATTCCGTTCATGGGGGGCCACACAATAAATTAATTTATGTTACTATACACCAACTGGCCTGTAGGTGGCCGGAGACAGTTTTCTATGAATATCTCGAGAACCGTAGGGCCTAGGAGGTCCACCTTTTTTTTGTATGTTGATCTCAAGGGGCCATGTCAACCCATCCCATTACCACTTATTTCATGTATAGCGCCACCTAGTTAAAAATTAAAAAGCAAAAAATTAGGTGTTTTCATCACAATATCTCTGGCTGACATGGTCAAAACTGCACGAAATTGAAAGTGTAGGATCATTATGACACCCTCCGAATGCATGCCAAGTTTTGTGTACTTTCGTTCATGGGGGGCCTTACAATAAAACAATTTATGTGTACATTTAGTGACGTACACCAACAAGGATTCCCGGGACACTGAAAGACCGGGGTACACAAAACTTGGTGGGCATGTACCCCCACATGGATAGCATGGAACCGTCATTTTTCGTTTTGATCTGTAGCCCCCCCGCTGGACTGGACCCCCCGAAAGGAGGGTAGGCCAGACACAGTTCTCTGTGAATATCTTGAGAACTGTAGGGCCTAGGATGACCATTTTTTCCGTATATTTGCCTCCAGGGGTCATGTTAGCCCAGTTCATGTGCACACATGTGCACAAACAGATACACACACACACACACATTCACAGTAATCATGACACATACTCACACAGTAGACATATGTACGCTTCCATGCACAGGCACATACGCAGGCACGCACACACACACACACACACACACACACACACACACACACACACACACACACACACACACACACACTCACACACACACACACACCCACACACATAACATAAACATAACACAAACAATCAAGAATTTCTCATAATTATGAACAGGCAAGATGGAGGTGGGGTTGTATAAAATGAATTTTACATGTGAAATCTATGAACTAATCATGTTTTGGTACTTTGATACCAGTGAGAATTGAGTGTGGATAATGCAATTTAGTGAGACAGTTAGAATCATATAGGCCTTTCAGCGTGATTTCTTTTTGTGGAAAACATGTGCTGGACTGGGCGGCGGTCATATTTTGTACCGCTCTGCGGTACATCTAGTTATTATTATTATGACCGCCGCGCAGCGCATGTCCAAATTTCCGTCAAGGATTCCTGGGACACTGTAAGACCGGGGTACACGAAACTTGGTGGGCATGTAACCCCACATGGATAGCATGGAACCATCGTTTTTCGTTTTGATCTGTAGCCCCCCTGCTGGACTGGACCCCCCGAAAGGAGGGTAGGGCAGACAGAGTTTTTTGTGAATATCTCGAGAACCGTAGGGTTTAGGAGGACCAATTTTTTGCGTATGTTTGCCTCCAGGGGTCATGTAAACCCATTCCATATGCACACATGTGCATAAACAGATACACACGCACACACATACAGTACATTCACAGTAATCCTACGTATGACACATACTCACACAGTAGACATATATACGCATGCATGCACATGCACACACACAGGCACATAAACAGGCAAAGACACAAGCACATGCACGCACACGCACCCACACACACACACATAAACATAAACATGTACACACACGCATGCACACAATTCAAGAATTTCTCAGAATTATGAACAGGCAAGATGGGGGTGGGGTTGTATAAAATGTATTTTACATGTGAGATCTATGAACTAATCATGTTTTGGTACTTGTTGTCAGTTAGAATCATATATGCCTTTCAGCGTGACTTATTTTTGTGGAAAACATGTGCTGGACTGGGCGGCAGTCATATTTTGTACCGCTCTGCGGTACATCTAGTTATTGACCTTTCATCTTAACTATCAAAGTGAGTCTGTCTTGTCTGTCTGGATGCTTCAAGTATTATTTGAATTCGACAAATAAAAAGAGAAAAGAGACAGTACTGAAGGATAAAAAAAATCGTATTACTCGTAGTGTCTTGGATGAGGAGAACAGAAAAAATGACCTCTCGTTGAAATTTCCCTTTTCTTCCCTTTGTGAGAGGGCCCAATCTCGGAAGAATAAGCACCTCTCCTCAGGCAAGCCTGCTGACAATGGGGCGGAACGCTTCGAGAGATGGTCTGCTGGCCGTAATGGATGTCTCTGGCTCCGCCGCCAGCGCCTGTGAGTGAGGGGAGGTGGAGAGAGAGAGAAAAAGAGAATTGAGAACGAAAACAAAAGCAGCTCTTGAGAAATGCAGCTCGGCCTGACAGAAGTAAACCATCGAGATGCGTTTGTACGTGAGAGCTGAAGCTGTGGCAGTGCTGCCAACACCAATCCAGCCTCGGTACCCGTATAGAGCAGGGTGGCTGTTGTTGATGTTTTGACAGGCACTGCGATTGTAATGAATTACGATTATATGAATTACAACTTAGACTGTTTATAATTGCAGTGACTGTTAAAATGTAAGGCTATGGGCAACAGGGCTTGATGGTGTTTTATGCCCCCTAACCCCAACCCTAACCCTAACCTTAACCCATCCCTAACCATAGCGCCTTCCAGGCAGCACTGCCACTGTCGACTTAAAGGCACCTAACCCCAACCCTAACCCTAACCTTAACCCATCCCTAACCATAGCGCCTTCCAGGCAGCGCTGCCTTGATGACAACGTTGGGGGCATAAAACACCAAGAAATGGCAACAGGATCCGCTTTCTTATATGAAATTTGATCTTATATCATTTATATTCATGACTCTGTTAGGGTATTACAACTTAGAACCTTTGTTACAACTTTCTCATTAGGCTGATAAATGGAATAGCAGGACATGATGACACTTCACAGTCTCAATTTACTAGTTCATCAAGTTTTAATATGCTCATATCTTCTCTTTATAATGGATTGCTAAACCACCCTAGATAACATAGGCAGAACACAAGTATGTTATTACACCAAACAATTACATAGGAAGAACGTTGTAGTAAATACATAATTAAATATTAGCCCTATTGTTGTAAATTGATTGTTTTAGTCTTGTCAGGGCAAGTCTGGCAAGTCTGATGCCATTCAGAATAGCCTGGGCGATGAAAAATGGAGTTAAACTAGTTTTGGTTATAAAACCATATGTGCATCTTTATTAGGTTGATATAGCCTCATCACAATGAATGTTATGTGTAGTATGCTCCATTTATAAATGAAAGCTGTCACAGTTATGTCTGCCAATGCCTGTTTTAAAAGGCTATATAAATATAAGTGAAACCATTTGATTACTTGCCAGCTATCCGTGCTCCTGATCTAGAGCCACTTCTCTGGTGATCACTGCAGAGAACACCTGGCTCCTTAGCTGCTTTTTAGCCTTATGGTGGCTATTTGGGCCCAATAAAACCTAGCAGTTTGGACAGTGCCATTAGCAATACAGTCATGTGTTGGAGACTACATTATTAATTGAGACTGATCACTGCATACATTTGTAACCCAAATGGAAATGTGTTTGCATGCCGCAGTTGTTATAATCAGTGACTCTGAGTATGGCCTAGCTCTCCCCAAATCTACTGCTCTGCATAATCAATTCATTATCACTCAAAACAGGTGTGGTTGTAGCAGATTCTCAGTACGGCAGCAGATTATGAAAGGGAAGGATCAAACCCGGCTGTAAATGCAGATGGTATGCCTTAATTGGAAGAGAAAGCCATAAGTGAGGAATACTAATGAACAAAGCGTATCATTCGAGTCGGAATGTCTCCAGCACTCTCTGTCTAGCCATGCAGAGAGTGTATGTGTGAGAGAGAGAGAGAGAGAAAGAGAGAGGGAGAGAGAGTTAGAGGGAGATACAGATAAAGCCAGAAAAAGAGATAAACTTGAGAGAACCTGTAAGTGGAAAAGCTTTTTGATGTTTTGTTATTGTTCGTTGTGACAGGATTGACTTGATTCCTCTCCACGGAATCCCTTGGGGAGCGGGAAAGAGTGACTCGGGGTGGTTTTTGGCTTAGCGATTGAGCCGTGCAGTAAGGAAGTGGCGGTGGACTGTTGTCTCCACACGTGGTTATCATGTTTTATGAGATTTGCCTAGCACAAGGGCCCCCACTTTGCAGCAAATCCGTTTGATGTAGCACCTCCCCGTGAGGTGTTGCAGAGCTGAATCTACATGGGGAATAGAGTGAGCCTGAGTGGGTATGAAAGAAAGAAAGAAAGAGAGAGAGAGAGAGAGGGTGAGAGAAAGAGAGCAAGTGACTCTAGAGGAGACTGCTCAGACAAAAAAAATGCCTCTGTGTCAAAACACACATACAGCTATTTTGTCAGAACAGATTTGCTTAAGTAAATCGCCCGCTTCCTCGGCGTATGTGTGGCATTGCAAAGCTGCCTCTGATACTCTCCTCTCCCTCGGAAGAACAGCATGGGGTCCTTGAACAAACTGTGCCTCAATAGACAACCAAGGCACCGTGAATTCTCTGCTCTCCCAACAACACATAGGTTATGTGAGTACTCTTTCTCACCGAGTGACTGTGACAAAAGCACTGTGTGCAATAATATGGGACTGTGTAGTGCACCGGAATCACAACCAGTGCTTCACATTAGTGTTGGACTTTGCTCATGTGTTGGACACATTAGTGTTGGACTTTCACCAGCACTTCATCATAACATTGCTGCTGCTTCAGTTCCTACCATGTCTCAGGTAATGTACAGTCATACATTGTTTCAGTTACAGAGAGACTATCTTTCTCCCCCTGAGAATGATCTCCAATATTCTAAGTATATATTTTTGGGGCTTTTTATGCCTTTAATTAGATAGGATAGTGGAGATTGACAGGAAGTGAGTGGGAGAGAGAGTCGGGGTGGGATCCGGAAAGGACCACGGGGAGGGAATCGAACCCGGGTCACCAGCGTACGGAGCAGGTGCCCCAGCCAGTCGCGCCACTGCTGGGGCCTGATCTCCCATATTCACACAGCTGTTTCTCCTTCTCCATCTCTCTCTCTCACTATCTCTCCCTCCCTCTCTCATTTCTATCTTCTCTATCTACCTATCTACCTCTGTGATATGGAAGAGTGGCTTGTGAGGCAACACATTTCCAGTGTAATCTCTCTGTCTGTGTCTGTACCCTGCACTTCTACTCCCTCAGTCCCTGCTGGTGGAATTGCAGACGCATTTGCTTTGACATCAATACCACCTCAAAACCCTGTCTAGACATTCATAAAGACACACCCAAACACACACACACACACACACACACACACACACTTACATACATACACACACACACACACACACACACACACACACACACTCACACACTCTCTAACACACACACACACACACACACACACACACACACACACACTAGCACACATGTGTGTTTCGGGAGACCACCTCATAGGTCGTTGGGAATGAAGAGCGCCTGAATGCGACAGCTCGTTTTACCCCCCACCCCCCTTAATTCATCTCAGTGTAACCTTGTCAGAGATCCCCAAGCAGAGACACGTTAACGAAAACGTCAGTGCACTCCCACAGAGATCCATTTCTCCTGGAAAATCCATGGGCCAGCTCTGTTTACCTGCAGATAACTATCTTATTTACAAAGGTGCCCTGGGTGACGTGCCGAGCCCATGCACCCCGCTCCACTCCACTCAGCCCAGCTCCCCCCGTTTCCCCCTCGATTGGATTTGGAGCGCTTGAGCAGAGAAAGCCTGTTTAAATTCAACCGTAAGTGAGAATGGCTTATTCGCTCATGGAGTGGAACAGAAGGTAAAGCTTCAAGGGATGTGTTTTGTTGAAATATTCATTTAAATATTGTTTTAAAGCTGGAGGGAGATGCAGATGCAGATGAAGAGCAATGGCACTAACACACTAACATAAGACTGGAAGTAGTCATGAGCAGAATATAACGGTCTGGTCACATTGGTTCTCAGCTGTCTTATTAGCTGTCACAACATAAACCACATCTGTGTGCTGTACAGACACATAATGCATTTTAGATTATTGTCACTTAACCCTTGTGTTATCCTCAAATCTTACCGACACTCTTTATCTTTTATGTTATTTTTTGTGACAGGTACTTAACAAGAGTGTAATGACCACCATCAAAAGCCCTACAAAACAATCCCACCCCCCCACACCCCTTTATGAACCTTGGAACCCTGGCTGGTAATATTGCCCATCCAGTGTCAGCAGCCCAAAGGCTTGCTGTTGCTTCCCCTTTTGACTTATACAGTCCTGCCAAAATGACTTATATGTAATATGTACTTGTGTATGTAATAATGATAATAACAATATGTTCTCATACTATTCAAATAGTAATATCCATAATGTGTCAAATATTCATGTATCCTATGTTTCATACAGCTGGGGTCAAACTGACCCCAAGGAACATCAATGTACAAAATATTTGTACAGGACATTGAAAACAAATTATTGTACAAATGTCATGCTAAATGTTGTACCCTTCAATTGAGGAAAAGTCATGAAACATGAAGCAAAAAAAAAAGTGTACCATATATTTTATGATGTTAAACGTTGCTTGGGGTCAAATTGACCCCAAGGATAACATGAGGGTTAAGCATTAACAGCATGCAATTCATAGTTATTACATATATTGCATATTAAATCATAATCTTTGTACCCATAAAAAATTTCCATACCCATCTATGCAAGATACAATAAACAACTGATCAAACGATGCTATGAACAACACTTATCAGAGAACCCAGCACAGAGCCATACACCGCACACAAGGGACAACTTTATACCATTCCCCACCAAGGCTACAGCCTTGGCTTGAGCAAACAAAAGTCCATCTTGTCACACGCAGATTCCACAAACAGAAAAATAAAATAAAACGTGATCTGACCACTAGGGGGAAACCTGGCACTAACTAAAGCACCTCAAGCCAAGTGAAGGTTGAGAAGGACGTGGGAGGAGGGCGCTGGAGATAGAAAATCTAGAATACTGGTAAAGACAAGACCATGAGGGTCTCCGTTCAGTGGTCATATGGTTAGACGCCTTTGCTGAATAGGCCGGCTCCAAAAGATGAACTTTTGGAATTTCAGCCTGGCATTATCCACATCCTGACTTTGTACTGTACAGTGTGTGAAAAGCCCCAGTGATACCTCTGCTACTCAGTTCTGTGAGATAGGAATGTTTGTGTACGAGTGTAGGAATGCTTTTCATGTTTGGTCATTGTATTGTGTTGTTTGCTTTGGGACTCTTGCTGGGATGGGTTTATTATTATCTTTAATATATGAATAGTGCCGAGAAGTGCACTGTAGCCCTGTTTTTATGTGACTTAATCTTTCATAGTCAGTCCCCTTGACCTCTCACTCCCTTTGTGTTTGTGTTTAAGTGTGTGTGTGTGTGTGTGTGTGTGTGTGTGTGTGTGTGCGTGGGTGGGTGGGTGGGTGATTGTGTTTGTGCATGTGTGTGTGGCATTGAGTGTTTTAGTTGTGTTTTTTTCATTCTCAGTCTCTCTCTCTTTCTCTCTCTCTCTCTCTCTCTCTCTCTCTCTCTCTCTCTCTCTCTCTCTCTCTCTCTCTTTCTCTCTGCTTCTATGACAACTCAGAGAATGACATATGGACCATTAGATTTAAGACAGCACAGGGGAGCTTATGAAGACTTTTCCTGCTGCTACTATACGGCTTACTGTAGCAAAGCATGCAAATTGTAGGCTACCTCTGCAGATGCTAGCAGCAAAATCCAGACACCATTTTAGACAAGCTGTTCGCACATGTTCTGCACGTCATAGGCAGTCTTGTTGCACCTTAGACAAATATGCCTTCCATCCTCCTGAATGAAATCCCATGGAGGGCAGGTCAGAGTGACCTTGGCCAGGTACAGAGTGTGCATGTTTCCCCCTGATGAAATGAGAGGAAAAAATGTTGCTAGCTTCTAAAACAAAGAAAAAATGGGGGAATATCAAACCTTTGACAGCCTGAATCATGAGGTTTGTGTTTATGGTCCAGAGGAGCTCATCTATCAAAGGCTTTGCTCCTGTGACGTGTTAACCCCCCATACACCCACCCCACCCCACCTCCACCCCCAACACCATTACCTTTCTCTCAGAGTACATCCACTCTTTTGTTGGGGAACAGAGGGTAAAAGAAAGAACATGATCCCATTGTGGAAATGCTTACTTGGCAAACTGTCTGTAGGTCACTGTCTGTGGAGAGAGAGACCATGCCTTGCAACAGAAAGGAATGCTCAGGGTGTGTGTGTGTGTGTGTGTGTGTTTGTGTGGTAGGACACCATGATGGACAGTTGTTTAGCTTGGCATGTTTCAATGTTTGATATTGTAATTATTATTATGTAATTACATATTATGACAATGAGGAACAATTACACCTCCATGTGAAATTTTGAGAGGGTAGTTATATAAAGTTATATGTAGGGCTGGGCGATATGGACCAAAACTGATATCCTGATATTTTGGGGCTGATTGGCGATATACGATATCGATACGATATTAATATTTCAAACAGAAAGAGCGAAGTGCTTCATATATTCACTCAACACAACAATTACGACAACACAGCCGGTTTTAATTATATTCATTTCAGACGGTTCTATCAGAGCTGTGCAAAAAGGTGTAAACAATAACATATACCAATAGGCATACAGTTGCTCTGAGGGCTGTGCAAATAACAATATTCGGTCGACCCTGATTGGCAACACAGGCCTACAGCTTTACAATAAAGGTAACACAAAACATAGGCTACCGTTAAAAGCCAATATAATAAACCAATTGGCATACAGATAGAGCTGTGCAAATAAGAAAAAAGTAGGCTACACAGCACATACCTGTTTATAAATATTTAACTGCACAAGAAGTAGGGCTGGGCGATATGGACCAAAACTGATATCCCAATATATTTTGGAGCTGATTGGCCATATACGATATATATCGATATTTTAAACAGAAAGAGCTAAGTGTTTCGTATTCACTCAACCAGCTTTAATTATAATGATTTCAGACTGCTCTAACACAGCTGTGCAAAAAAGTGTAAACAATAACTTAGGCCTACAATAGGCATAGGCTATAGTTGCTCTGATAAAGCTGTGCAAATAACAAAAGACCAAAAGTTGACCCTGACTGACAACGCAGGCCTACATTGTACTGCACAATGCAATATTTTAGGCACAAAAATATTGAAAAACCTGCAGTTTTGTCACACAATGCAGTTTTTTTTTAACCGTAAGGGTTTGATAGGGCCTAGATGACAAGCAAATGTAGCCTATGATGGCCTAGACATGTTGCTATCAACAACAAAAATAGTTTTAAACAATTAGGCTACTTAAACAATGTAACTGAGTCACTTATCAAGAGTGTGATAGACGGTACTTTTTGTATTTTTTGCGTTTTGTATGCGTTCATTTTTGCATGTTCCGGTTCGTAAGAAAATCCCTATGCACGATTGAATGGGGTTTCAGGAATCATAAAAAATGATGCCCCTAACTGCTCGCGAGTCCCCGCGTGCATATCCTCTTAATAAAATCAGCGTGTAGGTTGTCTCCCTGAGGACTTTAGATGCTAGGCTACTGTATATCGTTAAAACGCAAGCATTCATCAGTGTATTTAAATTAGCTATAGGCTATGTACCAATAATGACATTTTACCGTGAGTCGAAGAGCTGTCAACAGTGTTGTAACTTAAATCTGCGTGTACAAAACCGCTTGGAGCTCCAGTGGAATTTTGATTTCACAACGAGAATTCTCGGTCTAGCCGTTGATGTGCCGACGGAATAGGCATCAGCACCAACCTCTGATCAAGGTAAACAAAATCTGACTCAGTGTCCGTCATGTTTGAAAGTTTGAAAGTTTGTAGTGCGAGGGAGAATGTGCACACGCAAGGGCGCAGTTGAGCAGAGCTGCGGCTATCTGAATGGTCTGAACACAGAAGAGCAAGTGGCTTTGATAAAATGGCCCATTATTTGACATAATACCGGTATTACGATATTGTCTCAACTACATATCGTTTTCAAAAATATATCTGTCGTAGTCGTAATACCGATATACCCAGCCCTAGTTATATGTAATATGAATTACTTAAACATGTACTGTCTCAATGAATATTACATTTATATTGCTTAAATAGGCATTTTAAGTGGAGCATTTTGAAAGATCGGTATTGTTATAATTGTTACAGTATGTGCAGTGACATGCTTGATAATGACTGTTAGCTCAGGAAAGGTTTTATATGAAGGTCACATCAAAGCAACACTGCCAGAAATTCCAGATGATTCATACAATGCACCAAACAGCAGGGTGCATAGGGTTAGTCTTTTAAATGTCTTATTTGGCAGGGTTCATATATACCTGTCTGAAATATCTACTGCCCAGTATGGTTGTGCATTAATGTTATTTCTACAACAGTTAGATCCGGTTGAACTATTTATTAATTTCTGATTGGACGATATGTCAGGACATCCCCATCACCAGTAGTAATCATTCCCCATTTTGCATTGAATTGTCCGATTGTCCGTCTAGTAGACAAGCAAGTAGGCTATTCAAGGATTGGAACTAGGATGAACGAATAAATAATGTAACAACTCAATCTCGATTAGTTGGTTCTAGAACTGATGTATAAAAGCAATATAGATAGATAGATAGATAGATAGATAGATAGATACTTTACTGATCCCCAAGGGGAAATTCAAGGTCCTCATATTGCTAAAGTAGCTACCTGTTAATTGATCGCAAAGCCAAATGTATATGGGCAGTTGTATTACTACTGATTCACTTTATCTAATGCTGCTTCAAATACCATGTTTTTGACTAGGTTGTTGCATTCATTAATATTGCACAATACACAATATTGTTGCAAGCTCAGCACCCAAATTGACACCTGTAGCACGTGGGGCTTGTGTGTGTGTGTGTGTGTGTGTATGTGTGTGTATATGTGTGTCTGTGTGTGTGTGTGTGTGTATGTGTGTGTCTGTGTCTGTTATGTGTGTGTGTATGTGTGTGTGTATGTGTGTGTACTGTGTTGATTCCCCTTCAGCACCACCCTTCTCTGTCTCCTCATCTCGTTCCTCGTATTCCTCATGCCACGCTGCACCTGAGATTCCAGCTGTGCTGTTTGCGTGTGTTGCCCGTCACCATCGTTAAAAGCATCAACGGGGGGCGATGGGGGGGGGGGCACCCGCTGAATAATGCATGGCGAAGCTGTGCCACGTGCGCTCGCACCCGCACCCCTGCCAGCGAACACCTGGGCGGCGTCTGGGCTGTGACACCATCAGCGGCAGCAGCCTGAGGAAGATGGGTACTGGCTGGCCCTCTGATCCCCTCTTAGCTTATGATAACAGAGGGGGCAGGGTGCCAGCCGGCGTGTGTGTGTGTGTGTGTGTGTGTGTGTGTGTGTGTTTCTGTGGCAAGGGGGCACAGGCTCCTGGGCATGACTGTCACCGGCACGCTGGGTGGTGGCGTGGGTGTGAGAGTTGATGGCACACAGCAGGTGTTTTTCTCTCTCCTGCGTGTGTGTGTGTGTGTGTGAGAGAGAGAAGGTTTCTTTGAGTGTAACTTTGTTTTTCACCTCCCCTTAGAGTGTTATCAGCAGCATATTGCACGTATTGTTGTTTAATTTGACTGCAGTATTGTGGTGCTCAAAATGTTGTTTGTTTTTAATTACTTTATTTTTGGGTCAGTTAAGATCAGATCAGCTGTGGAGATCCTTTGAAATAAAACCCTAATTGCTTTAAACCTAAAAGCCATCTCAATTCAGCAATGGCAATGGGTCACAAATTAAATTCCTGTTGTTTGATTCAACTGTTTTGTGTACTGTGGAGACCTGGGCTGAAGACACTTCTTAAGTCTTAATTTCCGCAATGATAATACGTCTGGAAAGGCTCAGTAAAGATCAGTTGGAAAGTCCCAGTTTTTGTACCCACCTGTGTGCAAGCTGTAATGAGTAAGTAATGATTAGTTGATGAGAATTGAAATGAGACTAAATAGTTGCTGTTAACTTTGGCCAGTAAACATAACAGTTGGACTCATACCAGAATAGGTAAACAACATCATGGCTACTGATTCCTGCCATTGTCTCAGCGTGTGTGAGCAGCTGTCTAGATGATCCTATCACTTTCAATATCATTTGGATTGACACTCATTGCTCCCCCAGCACAATTGGAAATCCAATGCAATAGTCCCAGAACACAACCAATAGAGAATGTGAATTGGCCGCTCGATGGTGTTTTATGCCCCCAACGTCGTCTTCCAGGCAGCGCTGCCACCGCTGACTTAAAGGCACCTAATCCTAAACCTAACCCCAACCCTAACCTTAACCCTAACCCATGCCTAACCCTAGTGCCTTCCAGGCAGCGCTGCCTTGAAGACAACGTTGGGGGCATAAAACACCAAGAAATGAATTGGCACGCCCTGGCCTGGCCGTAGTGCCTCATGAGTCTCTGTATAATAGAGTCATAGCTGTGGTCATTTCCCCTCCCGCAACGTGCAGTTTCTGCTTAGGACAGCATAAACAGCCTCTGAGCGAGAAGCTGGTCTCAGAACAGCATTACAAGATGGTGGGAATGATTACAGTTAATGGATTTCTCTCAGTCTCTGTGTTGTGTGCTGAGCCAGACGGCTTTCTAGACCACATCGCCCCTTGGGCATCTGCCTATTCTCTGCTTGTCCACCTGTCCTGTCAGTTGGTGGTGTTATGTTGGTATAAACATTGGGAAAAGGAATTATCTCGGGTTCATAAAAACACTATAATGCTGTCAAATGATTGTATTGAAGTAATATAATGTTGCAACATAATGTAATGTTGCGTATGGAATTCATTAGCTGATAGGCAGTAGTAAAAAATGGCAATTTATATTTAATGAATAGAATTTCTCTATTATCAGAGTATTTCTGTTTCTCTTATTTCTGAGTTAGATTGCATGATCTGTCTGTGTCTGAGGAATTGGATTGGAGTCTCTTCCCCCGGACATGGATGGAGCATGACATTCATTAAGTGTGTGAGCTCCCCCAGCAATCCATCATGCAGCAGCCTCTCTCTCTCTCAGAGCCTTTGCAGAAACACTAAGGGCACACCTGCACTCGTCCGTCAAACAATGAACAGCAAAATATGCCTGACTGTGCCAGCGAATGTTAATTTGTTTCAAAAAAACACACACACCTCTCCAAATTGGCCTAATCCTGTTTAAGTAGTGCAGCTAAGGTGGTGCACCAGGTGTTTCACCGCACGCTGTCCCCCATGACGAGGTGAGAACAAACAAGCACTCAGCTGCTGATCACCTGCCCACAAAAAGCATTTGTCTTTTTAAACGAAATAAACCAAAACAGAACAAACAAAGGCAGCTTTAAAAAACAACAACAAAACAAAACAACATAAGCTGCTGCAGCAGCAGCAGCAAGCACACAGATGCAAGTGCATGCTCGCACATGTGTTGTCTGGCTTCGTTGAGTGAAGGCAAGTGAGGATTGTTCTCCACACATCTTGTGTGTTCACGCTCTCTAATTGAATTTCCGGTTGCCCTGGTGTTAGCAGACAAACACCCACGAGGAGGAGGGGATAGTATTTCTTTGTGTGTGTGTGCAAGGGGAACATGTCCACGAGTGTCTCTTCATTCACTAATTACACGCCAGCCAGACGTCAGGGAACTGGAGGATCTGTGAGCCGCAGAGTGGAGTGGGTTGGATGTAGGGATGAACCTGAGGAGACATCGAATAGAAGGATGACAGAAGTCCAATGAATATACCTTTATTTTTCTTGACATTATACAGTACGGTTAAGGTTACCAACAACAAAAAAAAGAGATGTAGACATTCAAGAGCTCAAAAAGCCAAACCAATCTCTGACAAACTGTAATCTGTTCAAACTTGCAATCTGTTCAAACTCACAGAAAGGACATTCCCTCCCAACTGTTAGATTCAATTGCGCCATGTGAAGTGATGATATGAAGTGGAACAAAGTGAATGGACCTGGTGATACCAGGCTCGTTTGTAGTCCCAGCCAGGCAAAAGTTGCCCTGCTCTGCAACATCCTAAGCATCGCATTGCATAGGGATCCAGAGCAGTGAGCTTATATCACATTATAGACTCCTTCTCCATCTCACCTTCTCAATTCCTGTCTGTATTCTTGTGTGCCTTATAACACTCCCGGGGGAGGGGGGGGGGGGGAAGTGTGAGAGAGAAAGAGTGTCTGTCATGAACATACACTTGTTGTGCAGTATAGAGATGGTCCAATCATGCCAGTCCAATTTCTGCATATATGCGCTGCTGAAACGAGCACAATCTATCATTATGAAATCCCCCCCTATGGAAAATGACCTCTCATGTCACCTGTTACACAGTAATGAAAACAGAAAAGTCAATGATCAGATAACAAGGTAGACTCAGCTCTCAGAACATTCTAGGACGAGAGCGATAACAAAAAATCCTTGAGCAATACACCTTATGCAGAAGGGCAAACGCAGAGAGAAATACATCATTGCTCTGAGCTGATTCATTTCATGCGGGTTAATCAATACTTTCAATACAATACTGTGCACGACATATCTCTGCGCCAATCTCCCAGGAGCAAGGGTAAAATCTGCACTTACACCCTGAGGTGTCCAATCCCATACACATGATCTGTCCATAGTGGCTATGCGTTGACTTTTCTGTATAACTATTCATTGTGGTCGTTGAAAACCCACAAAGAAGACGCTAGAGCAGCAATCTATTTACAATTGGCCAATTGAATACTAACATTGGATGTTTAAAAAATCTTTTGACAAAGACGCAAGCAAATATTGGATTGGCTTGCTTGCTGGTATACCACACAGATTACCTTGCTTGCTGGAGTGGAATACCAAACAGAAGACCAGCTTCTGCTAACCTTTCAGGTGAGCCGCCTCAGGCACATGCACGACTGAAGACTCGAACACTGTCACAAGCCCATGTGAGATGGGTTCCTAATGTGTTCACTGAAGCTGCAGGAGGAGGATGGCAGAGAGAGACCAGAGAGAGAAGTTTAATGGCCACGTGCTCCTATTAGTGAAACCTGTCAGGCATGGTGGTCATTAAACACAGAGGGTTAAATTGCTGCAATCTTGGGTGGTGGACCGGTCCACTGACCTCTAAATGGTAATCCGAGGCAGGGAATGAATGAGTTAGGCCTGGGTTTCCGTGGAACCATTTACTGTCCATTCATTGGCTCTCGTCAGTGAAATTGCAAGTGACGGTCTTTATTACCAAATCACTTAACATGTGCTATGATCATGGGTGTCACCATAGCATTGTGAACGTGAATAGTGACCTTTACCAATTAAATATATTACAAAAGCATGTGTGGTTATGATAAGGGTGACAATTGTGGCAGTATTTTGTGTGTTAATTTTACGGCAGGTACAGCAATTGCATATGTCAGCTTTGTGAATCATCTCTGTATTTAACAAGGGTTTGCACATTACACATTCCAAAAGGTGCATGTGGTTGTTAAAACCAATTACTGTCAGGTAGGCATTTTATCAGTCTGCTGTCTTTAATCTGTTCATTGGTACATATCAGTTTAGACAAATGCTTTCGTTCTTAACTCCATTCTCCATAGACTGGAAGACTGAAAAGTGAAGGCTGTTCGATGGAGTACTCTAAAACTTTTTAATGATTCCCCTCCTCCCTACACGTGCATGTTATGAGACTCGGCTGAAGAACTCAGACAAAGGCACCAGTGTTTTTTGTTTTCTCACACATTATTAGGGAAACTGAATTGCAGCACTTTCCTGAGGTTATGCTTCTCCCAGTATTGTGACTGAAAAATTGGGAGGCATTTTTTTTAAAGCACAAAGTGTGAATCGAATCGGGACCTTTTAACATCCAATGCAGCAAACCCACTCGAGCTTCTCAAGGAAAGGCTTGATTGGTGAGCCTTCCTCCCCAAAGGGCAGTTTTACCAAAAACTTTTGCTCCTTACCCAGAACTCAGAACCAATTTGAGTTAATTGAAAAAAAAAAATCACAAAATGTCGTTGAGAAGAACCAAAAGATTTCATAAGTTTCTAATTTGAAAAAAATCTTTCCCTGTGGTGAAATGATAATAAGTATGCTGACCACTCATCTAATGACATAATGACTTCCCAGGAGGACAGACTACTTCCTGCTTCTGCCCTTTGTCTCTTTTCTTGCCTTCTATGAAGTACAATGGAGAACATATTCTGCTCCCCGGCTATATAGTAATTGATATCCTTATCTGATTTCTTTTTGATGGATGGCTTTTTCAGCAGGAAAACCTCTGGGGAACTGGGGAAACAATATAGATCCAGGTTGGCTCATTGTGCAGGACTGTTTTGTTCCAGCCAGCCAACCCCCTTTCAATGCAATTAGATGTGCCAGACACAGTTGTATAAAGGTACAGCATGCCCAGCCTGGAGCGCAGTCTCTCACCTGTTTGACTGTAAAAAATGAACCTGCATTGACCTGACCTGTTTGCTTTGGAGACGAAGGTGAAGAGAGTACCCTATTTGTGACCTTCCATGGCAAAATCATTTGGAAGTTGCAAGTCTCTGTTTAGAGATACATATGGATGTGTTAAAATGATGGAATTGTATATTTTCACATTATTTCACAGTATAATGTCTAAACTTTCATGTCGGTATTCGGTAATCATCATCAGAACATATAAAAGAAGCAACAGTTTTCCTTTATTTGTACCAATGATTTGAACTTGATAAACTGAACAATACAATACTTGTCATGGTAGTACATGCAGATCAACAGAATACTTCCTTCAGGCTAATCATAACCTGTTCTCTCTAGTTCCATGCTAGCATTGTATTCTTCATGATGACTAACTACACAAGGGTTTTTTAAGCAAGTAGCATATGCATTAATGATTCATGCTCTGATTCACAATATGCCAGCTCTGATTCCTTCTCACTCCCACACACACTATATAAATACACACACACACACACACCACACACACAGTACACACACACACACAGACTCAGACATGAGGGACTGTCAGACATCCATGATGCCTGCAAAGTTCTGTTTCATCTCTCCTTTGCTTTGAATAGTGTGAAGCAGGAGAAGGGGCTTGTCCTCAGCTCTCCTCCTCTGGCATTCACTTTCATGGGGGAGTCAGAACGTCAGAAAATTTCACGGCAATCAGAGCAAACAAAGTCACAGGTAGAAACAACAGCCGGTGGTTTCAAGGACCAGTATTAGTTGATGCCTGGTACGTTTTTTTCTGCACATTTTTTTCGTCCTTTAGAAGTGATAGTATGGAAAGCCAGAGATTACTTTTGTGCACCATGTGAAGCCTCTAGCTGGCAATAAAAGGATAAAGACATAAAATAGCCCAACAGAAACAGCGGCATCAACTAGAATTCTTATTGTCCCTCAGGGGGATCCTGTTTTGATTCCTATTCACACTCCTCAGTTCTAATTGGCAACATTACGGGTTGTTTACACAATAAACTGAATTGAACAAAGCTGCTTTTAACTTTACAAGACGAGTGCTCTCTGCTGTATTTCATAGTTGGGAAGTGAGGGGGTGGGATTATAGATAAACACTACACTATGATATAGCACATTAACTTAAATGCACTTGGAGATAAAGGAGACTTGTGGCCGAAACTATGTGAGAAATCCAGCAGCAAGTGTTGAAAAAACTGTTAGCATCTCGAGGAGAGACTATGGCAAACACATTGTCTGCCTCTCCTGGCCCATTCTGAGGTATAGCCGTGCCAAAAACTGGTTTTTTAAACAAGCGGTGTCCCCTGTGTGCCGGCCATGTTGCACATGACTCTTTGATAATAAACGACCTTGACATTTCAGTATATTACCCGATGCAATGAATCAATGGGAGAATTGAGTCACATTTCAATGTAGCGTGCGAGAGACCTGAGGACTTTCCCCCAGGAGTCAGTGCCCTCATCTGTTTCTGTCTTAACCCCTCCATCATCGCTCCAACCCAATATGAGCCTCTCTCTCTCTCTCTCTCTCTCTCTCTCTCTCTCTCTCTCTCTCTCTTTCTCTTTCTCTCTTTCTCTTCTCTCTCTCTTTCTCTGCTACCTGGATTAGACGGGCTGCACATTTATGTTTAATGGAGATAAAAGGCAGCAAGAGGGACACAAAGGGTCAACTCATTCTGTCACTTCTATCCATGTCTGGTGCTACCAGCCTACAGAGGAATATCTATTTACTCATTTGCGTATCAAATGAAAAAGAGAAAAGAAAATGGAATGGTGGATTGTGGGAGCGAAAGTGAGATAGAGAGAGAGAGAAGGAGAGACAGGACTATTTTCTTCTTTGTTTTCACCTGGAGCCAGCTGGGAGGGGGTGATGGTATGGATGGCCGTAGGGGGAATAGAGAAGAAGGCTGGCAGTATGGAGAGAGGAAGGGAGCCCCAGCGGACGGAGTCACAGGCTGCATAATGCAGGCGATGAATAAGCAAATGCGTAAATCGATGAAATCAGCCTCTCGTTCCCTTTATGGGCCTTGTCGTAAAGCCATCATTTAGGATTTGTGTTCGCATAAACAACCCGCATCGCCATTTTAATACCAAACCTGGGGTTGCTGGGGCGACCCATATTGCCAAGGTGATTTTTAATGAGTGACCTTTAATTTAGAGGCAGTCAATTCATTCAAATTTAAAGAAAAAGAAACTCACAGACCAATTTTGTACTGACACGGTGAGGGTTCTTGAACCCACCAGAAATAGCTTTAGCAGTGTTGGTCATTTAGGTTGAAGTGGCTATTGGAGGTTATTACTGATGGACTGAGCTTTCCTCTCTACTTTATGACTAGATCAACCCACGCAGAGGTGACAGCTCCAATGGGTTTTTGTGGTGATGGAAAAGAAAGGACGGGGGGAGAGATAGTTTGGGTGAACCTAGACAAACCTGTTAGCAAATTTGAATTGCTCTGCAAGTCCGTCTGGAAATGATCCCATCGACGCCCGTTATATGATGACAGATAAAGCAGTGCATTCAACACAACCAATGGCAGCACTGATGACGATGGGGTTAAATAAATTTGGGTATGTATTTTCTTTAGAATTGAGTCAACAACTGCATTTAAAAACGTTGTTTACAGGAAAGATATGTTTGCTGCACTTCTGAAATGATTTGGTAAGAGTTTAATGCAATTTATGTTTAATTTCACTGCTGATTATGCCACTGGAAGTCGTAAGTCAATAAAGCCTTTCCAGACCCACTCTCAATCTAAACTGGGATTTGAGAAACGGTCTGGTGTCAACCAGCCAAGGTGGGAAACAGAGCTTGGCCAACATTGCCAGTTGAAGCTCCCTGTGTGGGGTTTCCTGAAGACTAGATCAGGACAGAAAAGAGAATAATCTAAAACTATTGGAACTGGTGAAAGAAAAAGAGACAGATACAACTGAGGAAGCAACGGTACACTGAATTAATATTGGGTTAAAAACCCATGATTTTGGCTGTTTGTGATGATAATTGCAGGGCCATTTGGACACCTGGTGTCTGAACTTTGATCTGTCAGCCAGACTCATGGAAGTAGAATGAGCAGAGGGAACAGAATTAAAATCAAGTCATTGACATTGTCAAGACATTGGCCTCCATAAAGTAGGATGCAGGAAAATTTCAGGACTGGCTATATTTCTCTATGACCAGCCTCCACTATTGTCAAATTATTTGGTTTATGCATTAAAAAGAAAGAGAAAGCTAACATCTCTCTTACATGAATCCTAAGGTCACTGTATTCAACTGTCACTACCGGACTTGCATTTGAAAGCAACATAAAACAACAATACATTGCATTAAATGTAATATGGGACAAGTTAAGAACTCACAGTTTTTTGCTGTTTGTTTTCTTTGCTTCTTTACTTCAACACTTTCATATTGGTTGTGGGAAGAGAAAGTGTCTTTTGTGCGGTCCCTGGTCCCAGGTGATAGTCTCTGCCCAAACCTCTTCAGCGCGGTGGATGTTTATGAAGTGCTGGGCGACCATGTGGGGACTAGGAGTTATGAAGAGCATAAAAGTCGTCTGAGGCAGCCAGGTGGCCAGCGGAGATGAAAACTTGAGTCCTTGGAGCAGAGAAATGACCCAACATAGTTTAAGAAATGTCAGCCAGACTTATGACGTGATCAAGAGGGCGTTGTCTCTGTTTCTTTCCGCATCCTTATTCCACCGGTCAAGTATACTGGTGTCTCTAATAGGAAAATATGTTGGCTGAAAGCAGACATCTTAAATAATATGTCTGGGAAAATTCCAAAAGTGGCACTTCTTTCAGTTCATTCATCTTTTGACAAAAGAGTATATGGGGGCAGTGTATGAATGTCACAGGAAAAATAGGCAGCCAACTATATTCTCTAAAAGCACCATAATTACGTAATTATGAAATGTCTTTTGCTAGTCTCTGAGAAAATAAGAGTGGTCATTTAGGATTTGAAAACAGCCCATCAAACAAAACACTTTCAGAGAAAAGACAGAGGAAGAACTGAAAAGATGTGAGGTGAAGGAATATACCTCTATTTGGCCAGTTTGGTGTGTGTGTGTGTGGGGGGCAGAGTCGAGGAGGCATTCATCTTAAACGTTACCCCTGGCAACATGATGGACAGGTGGGCGGCTGGTGGCTGTTTCCCAGAGATAATGGGAGCTCACCTGCAAAGGCTCCTGGGTGTCCTCCTTACTCACAGCTGCTCATCAGGGAGGTCATGGACCTTTTGGAGCAAAAAAAAAAGAAATAAATTTAGAAAAATGGTTGGAGAAGTTTTCCGAGGTGAGAGGACCACGGCAGAGTTTTCAAATTGATTGGGTAAGAGGGTGAGAGGAGCGTCTGCCAAGTGCTGCTTGTGTGCTAACAAACTGAGTCTGGCTTGACGAGTATAGGGACGGACATGAGCAACCTCACACCCTCCCCTACGGCCATTTGAAGGCTTTAAAGGGATCTGATCGATATAGAAAATATAATTCGGACGCTCATGTAGGAAGTGGTTTGGTGAGGGGGATGAGAGAAGAAAGGTGATAAAGGGGGCATCTGTTGAAGAAGGGAAAAAGCATGATGCAGTGTGACTGAATTCTAATCGCAGGTGTCTGAACCTTGATCTGTCAGCCACACCCATGAATGAGCAGAGGGAACAGCTGAAAAGGCACTGAGGTATGGCGTGGTGTGAGCTGTGTGTACAAGTTGGCGAGAGAAAAGTGAGGAATCTTCAGTTTAACTGAAAAAAGTTGTTTTAGATTTGAGAGTATGTTAGTGAATAAATTCTTTACACTAAGTTTTAAAATCAAGTCAGACATTGGCCTCTATATAGTAGGATGCAGGAAACTCAGGTTTCAGTTTCAGGACTGGCTATATTTCTCTATGACCAGCCTCCACTTTTGTCAAATTATTTGGTTTATGCATTAGTCAAGTCAATGACTAATCCTGTGAGAAAGCTAACATCTCTCTTACATGAATCCTAAGGCCACCGTATTCAACTGTCACTACCGGTCTTGCATTTGAAAGTAACACCACAAACCACTGTCTTTTTGATATTTTGAGTGCATGTACAGTATGAATTATAATACTGCTATACATCCATGTTGGTGTTCTGCAGTTTAAAAAAATACTTTCCCATTTCAGATCATTCAGACTCTGTAGACTCAGAGTTTCTTAGGGCTCATGAGCACTACTATATCTGCTCTCAGCCTTACGTAAGGGATAATGTATAGAACGCCGGTCATTATTGGGAAAATAAGTCCCGACAGGGTGAACCAGATCTTGTTCCGCCTTGAAGGGACTTATTTTCCCAAAATAAAAAACTCCCCACGATATGACTTTAGCTTACATAGCCTAGCCTATTTGTTACCGTTCGTAGCATTTGCTGAGAAACAAATAGTTCGCAACAACACACGCTGAACTTGAATCAAACATTCTTTAGAACACAGCTGATCAACCGTCTGCTTTCACTTTTGAAGTTCCAGTTCTTGCGTAGTGATATGAAATACCTGAATTAGAAGCACAAACTCTGTTGCCATTGACAGCGGTCATTATTTTTTTCAGAGGTCCTTTCCTCGGAAATAATGACCGCTAGAACTTTGGGAAATCCCATTCAAGTCAATGGAGCGTTCTACTTGCTTGTGAAGAGCCGTGTAATAATGTAATGTAACATTAACACCCACCAAGAAGACAGGAACCTTTTCAGCCATAGAACAGTAACAACCCATCTCTACCTAATTAAATAGGATTTGACCCTTGCCTACGCAGCATGTTAGATCGCTGGGGAAGGACTAGAGTGTTCAGTATTGAATTGACATTCATAGGAAGCATCCTGTGGACTTTTTTCCACATTATTACACAAGTGTCCTTGAAGTCATGTGTGCTTTTCTACTGACTACATATTTGACAAGACAAGCCCCAGTAGTGGTGAAAAGAAACAGAGCTAAATGCATTGAGAATAGAGATGGGGCCAAAACAACACTCCTGTCACATTATACATGTGAGGAGTTGATGCACTAAGACATTAGCGTCTGTTTCAGGCTTTATTTGCGCATTAAAACATCTCATTGTTATGTACGAACAGACCGCACATTTTTGCCAGGCACTGGAGAGCTGTCAGGCGAGCTGCTCTTTTCTAACTCCTGCATGTATGGGAGGAGGATTGACGAAAAGATAGGAGGATCGCACAAACAAAAACATTGGATGAGAAATCCTAAGAGCGATTTATTAGGTATTTCAGTCTATGTATGAAAACAGTGCATGTCTGTGAAAGACGTGATTGCGATAAAATGCATCAGTGGGAGAAACTTTCAAAAACAACAGAACCAGTATTCAGAGCACCAGCTCTGCTGGCAACTTTTTCTTTTGTTTACCTTTTGTCTTCCTTTAGCTTTTTCATGTCATACACATCCCTATTCTAGTAATACATTTGTCATATAGCAGCACAAATAGTTTTGAGTATTTTTTAAGTGGAATAGACAGTTACACTTTACTTGACAGTGTCGACATAAGAGTGACATAACACTGTCATGAACGTGTCATAAACAAGTCATAAACGTTTATGACATAGCGCTTCTGTTATTAAGTGACATTCGGTTTTTGTCATAACAAGTTAGGATTAGGGTTAGGTTTAGAGTTAGAGTTAGAGTTAGAGTTAGGGTTAGGGTTAGGTTTCATGTGTCATGACAGTGTCATGTGTTCATGACAGTGTCATGTCACTCTTATGTCGATACTGTGAAGTAAAGTGTTAAAGAATAGACTTACTACCCTGCATTATCTTGCTGTTTGTTGACATCTTATTACCATGTATTGTATAATTTAATTATCACTACACTTTTGATTCCTTTTAAAGCTGTCGTCAGTTCAGTGACACCATTCAACTGCCCCTGTGATCGAATGATACCTTTCAATGATAACCTTCAGTTTCAGTGGGCACCAAAAATTAATGTTGGAGGGCGGTGACGAGTGCTGTTTAAGTGAATGCTTAGTAAATCCAATGTAAAATGACGCACAGCACAGCTTTCTGCAGAATGACAACGGTACTAATTACGCTTCCTTTGTACACATGCCTCTGTGAGTGTTCTTTAGCACATAGATGGCATTATGGATGCATTGGTCTTTTAAGCTCTCTCTGTTCATTAACACAGACACCAAAACTGTCTGTGTGGGAGTGTGAGGAAAGAATCAAAACAGCGAGGGAAGTTTCAAAGAGAGGTTGTGACTCCTACCCACTCATAAAGAAAGCCAAGGATATTCCTAATTATCACGGTATCACTACACACTTTCAGCTTTCACTCTTGGCAGGAGTACACAATTGTGCCGAATGTTGTCTCAGTCTCTGATCTTCTCTGTGGGTTTGACTTGAATATTGAAGTGTGTTAGACAACAGGCAGCTGCAGTTTGCTTACGGCGGTTCTGCAGAAGTAGAGTGAATCGGTTCACTTGAACGTTGTACACTCAACACACAGCATTTCTAACACAAGTCACTCTGTGTCATCAGAGATTAAGGCTGAGTCTAAAGAAAAGTTTGGCATATAATGTGAAATCCTGATAATAACACCTGATGAATAATAAAAGAAGGAGCTCTGGAGGTTATAATTCACTCTTTGACTACAATCATGAATTGGAAGATTCCAGGAACGAAGTGACAAGCTTTAATGTTTGTGCGCATGAACCTTGACCTTAGCCACTCATTCCCAACCATGATTTCCCCTCCGAAACTCCTTATTAATTCAGTGCCTGGACACTATACAAAGGAGAACAGTAGACAAAGAATTCCAGTAATGCGTTTGGTGAATACTCTTAAGACGGAGATGCAGGAGTGTTTAAAAATGTATGACTTTATTGTGTTGGAGGAGTAGGGCAGCAAGCAGGGGAGGTAGTAGTGGCATAGAGAATGAGAAGCAGGAGCAAAAGCCCAGGAAGGGCTTTTTGTTTCTAAAATAAGGCTCTCAAGTACAAAGGTTGACTGACCCACTTTACAGGGTGTTACACAACAACATATTTATTGCAGCTGCTGGCTGGATCTCTCTCTCTCTTCCTGTCTCTCTCTCTCTCCCTCTCTCTCTCTCTCTCTCTCTCTCTCTCTTTTACTCTCTCTCTTTCTCTCAGAGCCTGCCGGTATTGGAGCACTGAGATGAATGTCCTTGATAAAGCTATCTCTCTTCATAAGAGAGCATGGGGCCCTTTTAAAAGGCCCTTTTTCTCCCAACCCCCTTCCCACACCAATCACCACCCAACCTCCACTGCCTCCTTCCTCCCTCTCTCCCTCCGTTAAGGGGTATGTCAAAATTAACCGGCATGGAGTGAATGGTGTTGAGAGGCGATAAGACTCCAGTCACATTTGATGGATTCCAGAGTCCAGGGGGGTGATCAGACAGACGAGATCTGCCCATCACACATCATTGGCCGACGGAAGCTTCTGGACAGAGAGAACTGATCTCTCGGTAAGGGAATCAAACGTGGGCTTTATACTGCCCATAAACACCTCTTGCACTATAGTTTTCTCTCTGTCCATTTGCCTTTGTGTTCTCGCTATTCTCAGCAAAGCGAGTGCAGTTTCATAATATGATGTAAGCCCTTTAGGGCACATTTAAACAATACACATAACAGCGTAGACATGGATATACATATTCAGTAGCCCATAACATCTGACTGTCATAAAAAGACACAAACACCAAACATTGACCGAACAATTTTTTTCACCAAGTACTTATTTTGATGTTATGTAATTCCACGACACAGTTTACGGGTGAAAAAATCTTCCAGGGACATGATTATTGGAGTAATAGATGGCTATGTAAAACATTACAACAGTGCTAACATGCTTGGGGAATGTGCATAAGAATGCATGACGAATGCAGTTTTATAATGTGTCAGACTACGCATTATGCATATTACAGTTAGGTTTCCCGCACCACGTATCTCTCGTTTTATGACAACATGTCAAGAGTGCAATCAAACCCAGCATTTGTGGCTCGTGTGTATCCTCGCACACTTCATAATTGCTGATGTGGAATGAACTGCCAAGGGGTTTTTTTTTTTTGGTTGTCGCGTTCACTACAGTCCCGGGTGGGGTAGTGCGGAGCGAAACTGTGCCAGACCTGCACAGCCAGCACAAACACCGGGGCTCCACTGGCCTAACCTCTCAGGCCCGACCGGTTGAAGCAGGCCGGGTCAAGAGCCAGACGCAGATGGTGCTGGTAGCACTCAAGGGGCCGGCCCGGATTAGCGCTGCCGATGCCATGGTGACTAAATCACGACTATCGGAGTAAAAATAACCGAGAGATCGAGGACAGGGAGATGCCTGCAGGCGTATGGAAGTGGTGGAGTAGAGCAGAGATAAGAAAACACACACAATGTTAAGTGGTGTTCACATTATGGCGTGTTACAGGACTGTATATCAACAGAATGGGCGTGTTATTGTAATTGATGATCATTTGACATTTATCAGTGCAGATAATTATGAACTGAAAGTGTCTGCAACGGTCTCGTCACATTTTTGGAGTGAAGATAGTGAAAACTGTCAGTGTATCAGGTTACAAAAACTTTTTATTTTGTCAAAAATGATGAACAGAAGAATTCTCAGAGTTGCAGCCCAACATATCTCCTCATTCATCTGCTCATGCCATATCCCCTCTCTCTTTCATACACGTACACACACACACACACACACTTGTTTTCACACACTGTCACACTGATTATTCGTCACAACACGGCGACATATGTGTGAGATCTCTTTATCTGCTGTTGGCAAAATAAGCACAATGTTTGCAAGCAAGACCCCTGGTGAGTATCAGATACTGTCTCACATGTAAGTCTACATAAATGTTGTGTTACTGCTTTGAAGACAAAGAACTTATCATATCCCAGTTTGTGCATTTGGGAAAAAAGGCATTTCACACTTAATGGCTGAATATTGAGAAATTATGGTCTGGAAAAGATATTTAATATGCAAATAAGTGACTTTCAATTAAATATTCAGTGCAAATTCCAAGTGAGAAGCTCATTATCATAAATAAGGCTGAATGGTAACTGATTGCAAAAGAGACATCTCATTTCTCATTTCACATTTTTAACTGTTTATGCTTCAAATAACTATCTCACTTTGCCATGTCACAACAGGGGTCCAAAGTAATGTATTAAAAAAAACCTGACAAAAAGACTTGAAACACACATTGATGAAACTCACAGGAAATGACATAAAAGCACCCAGACTGGATCGAGGCTGTAACGAAGCCCCTAAATATTTACAGAGTCGTCTTTTAAGCCTGTTTCCCTCACCCGCTGCATTATTCATGATTATGCAAAGTAAACATTGATTCAAGATGAAAAGGTGGTGCTGGTGTGTTTGGGCTGTGTGTGTGTTGGAGAGGGTGGAGGAGGGTGGGGCGGGGGGGCATAAGACTCCAGCAACAGTTCTGTGCTATTTTCGTCTCACTACCCCCAGCCTCCGCCTTGCCCCAGATGAGTCTCCACTTCAAACACCTCAGGTGCCCTCATCCTCGGAGGTGATGGACGGGGCCAAAGTTGCTGACGGCGTGCGTTTTCATCTGAGGAAGATCCCCCCTGATGGCCTCTCCCCTCCTCTTCCTCCTCCTTGTGTGTGTCTGCTTCCCTTCCTCACTGCATTGTTGTTGTACTTCATGTCCATGTCGACTCCATGGGGTTTTGTATTGAGGCGCAAACATAATGGTATGTTGTCTGAACAAGGCACTTTACAGTACATCAAGCTATGGGCTGCGGTGTTTACACCAGACTAGGCTTTTGATGTTGTTATTGTTTTTCTGTTTTGATGTGGAATGACGATTAGGATGAAGTCTTTAAACAGATGTAGAGTGAAGTCGAATGAATGTTATCACCAGAAAGGAGGGTAATAGTGATTTTGAAATAAACACTCTATTTGATTTGATGTTTTTAGATGTCAACAGAACTTACATGTCAACAAAGTGATTTGTTATTGTTATGGATGGCAATCGTTATTATTCCAGCATCGACAGAAGTCAGCCCTTTGGAAATTAAGTTTGCAGAAAATTGTGTTTAGGTATTATAAACTATACATCATTCTGATGCACAATTTAGAAACACTCAACAGATGTTTTATCCTGGTTTGTAATGGCAAGAGCACAGCTTCTCATACTACCTCCCCTTTACCCCCCACACTTTCTCTCTTTTTCTTTCTCTCTCTCTTTCTCTCTAAATTCATCTCTCTCCCTTCACCCCCATCAACCTTACCATCATTGATGCACAGATAGATAGATAGATAGATAGATAGATAGATATACAGGGTTTGTGAGAGGATAGTGAAAAAGACAGAAACTAAAACAGTCTCTAATCCAAGAGAGAGAGAGAATAGAATGCAGTCTATTCCATCACTTTCTTGCATAAATAATGGGAATGGCTTGGTGATTTGAGGAAGAGTAGCTTGGCCCCTGAGGGAAAAAGGAGAGTGGACAATGGTATTATTTTTAGGTGCTCTCCAAGCATTTTTCTTACTATCTCTCCTGAGATTTTCTGAAATAGTTCATCTGGTGCACGTCCATCACTGAAACAATACCAGATGGTGGCTCATGTACACTGATGCATACAATGATGGATTAGTGACACACTGTGGATAGGTTACAATGGCACTTTGCTAGGAACATAAAGGGATTTGCTGCGTTAAAGAAAACTTCAGTCATTCCCCTACTGTCTGCATTTCTCAGAAAAGACAGTGTGGATTGTGAAGTGCCTCCTTCTCTGCCTTTGGATCTACTGCATTTGGAAAGCAAGCTTCACTCTGAAGTGGTGAGGGGCCAGTTAAGCAGAAACTGTGGAGATGCTCAGAGTGAATACTGAGATTGTCTCAGGGGGAGGCAAACATTCTGGAGCTTGATTCAGGAGTTAAATTTGATGTTTTCTCAATACACACACACACACAGACACACACACAGCCCTGGACACGAACACAAAGACACGCAGAGCCACAAACACACACACACACACACACACACACACACACACACGCACCCTGGACACAGAGACACATGCAAGCACACACAAACACACACACACACACACACACACATACAATAAAAGTAAATATATGAAAACATCTTTGCCTCTGCCAAATTCTCTGAACAACTAATAATAACCCTCTTATAATGATGTTGTTGATGACAGAAAGAGCTGTTCACACAGACAAATCCCATAGCTGATGACTCACAGATACGTGAACTGCAAAGGAACAGACTCTTTAATGCAACGTGACTCTCTTCAGAAGAACTAAATAACTGTCTAGACAGGTCATGAACACCAGTTCCTGTAGTGTCTTTTGCACCCCTGAGCTGGTAGAGGACTTGCGTTTGTGGAGAGAAATTGTTCTCAGAGTCAGTGTCAGCACATCCATCTGACTCCTGATGGCGTCTGACAGGGAGACACACCTGCTGTGTCGGTGTGTCCAGCCCTGTGGTCTCAGGGCCAGAGTTCAGCTCACGCAGCGGTGACATGTTCTCAGAGCTGATCTCTGAAACATCGAATGGACTCACTTATGTGTCATTATCCTTCGGGTATCCTTGTTTACTTTTAGGGACAAAGAGTCCTGCTCAGGATAACTGTGAATAAAGAGTAATTAATTCCCAGCTGGGCATCTTGCTTGTCTGGGAGTGTAATGTTTTAGTCTTCCTGTTCCTTCTTCATTTTAAATGTATAGGCAAAGGTATGGGCCATTGTGCCATATTCTGAGATTCTGTTGACACAGAGGTTTACAAATAGACTATTTTGGAGGTTACTGTTAGGTTACGTTAAGGTGAGGTTCTCCTACCCATTTGTTGACAAATAATTGAGAATGTGAAATGTATTTGTATAGCCACTGACAGTTTGTGGCCTATCATCTTATTAAGTCCCCTTCTCCGATCGACTGCATCATTTCAGATGGCACATGTGACTTCTGTGGTCTGGCGCTCATATTTGAGGGGAGATTTCTTCTGCTCCATAAACCACAAGCCCTGTGATCATGTGTTCCCACACACACGTGTGTGAAGCCAACCAAGAAAACGGTTTACACAAGGATCAATACAGTATATGTTAATGCATCGACGCTACACTTGATACCACACTAGGGCCAAATAGATATTGTTGCTAAATATCCATTTATGTCCATTTAATCCAGTTGTGTAAAGTGGCTGTAGTTACCCTAGAGAGGCTTGAGGGGACAGAATGGCATCAGTGTTAACGTATGCTTCCATATGTCTTTGTGGGGGACATTCAATCAGTCTGGGAGACCAAAAATAATGTGTAGTTAAACAGATGGAGTTGGCCATTTTTATGTGTCTGTCTGGTGGACCGATTCACTACCATTAAAGATGGAGAGAGAGAGCAGACAGTTCTTTGGGGTACGTCAAGGTTTTCGGGGGGGGGGGGGGGGGGGGTTCAATCATCACAAAATAGGTTTCTGTGTCATGCCTATCTGAGTCGAAAGCAATCTTCCAGCGGTGCAGTGAAACCGATAGGTGGTAGTGGTCACAACCGCACACAACACTGACGGAGGAGATCAGAAAATCTTGAATCATGTTGTTCCAACCATTTATAGATGCAGAGCACAAGGTTTTCCTTTGTCTGGAAAAGTGACAAGCTCATTGAGCACAACGACCTAGCCTGGAGCACCTGGAACAACTCACTTATGGAACAATGTGTAAGAACTTTTCAAACTCAAGTCTTTCAGTTGTTGAAAAATGTTTTTAGTGTGCTTACATTGAATTTTAGACTATATAAATTTAAGTATTATTCATTCAATATGTCAAATATTCAGCACTATTTGCTGAGGTTTACATTGTAGCCATTTCAAATTTTTCAACCTAGCACAGAGCTCCAAAAATTTTTATGTGTCTGTCTGGTGGACCGATTCACTCCCATTAAAGATGGAGAGAGAGAGCAGACAGTTCTTTGGGGTACGTCAAGGTTTTCGGGGGGGGGGGGGGTTCAATCATCACAAAATAGGTTTCTGTGTCATGCCTATCTGAGTCGAAAGCAATCTTCCAGCGGTGCAGTGAAACCGATAGGTGGTAGTGGTCACAACCGCACACAACACTGACGGAGGAGATCAGAAAATCTTGAATCATGTTGTTCCAACCATTTATAGATGCAGAGCACAAGGTTTTCCTTTGTCTGGAAAAGTGACAAGCTCATTGAGCACAACGACCTAGCCTGGAGCACCTGGAACAACTCACTTATGGAACAATGTGTAAGAACTTTTCAAACTCAAGTCTTTCAGTTGTTGAAAAATGTTTTTAGTGTGCTTACATTGAATTTTAGACTATATAAATTTAAGTATTATTCATTCAATATGTCAAATATTCAGCACTATTTGCTGAGGTTTACATTGTAGCCATTTCAAATTTTTCAACCTAGCACAGAGCTCCAAAAATTAAAAAATTGAAATCTAATTAAATTTGAATCAGAGCTCATTATCAGAGCTCATTAAAGTGTTTTTATCAGTATGTGTGTATTGTTTTAGTGTGTGTGTGTGTGTGTCTGTGTGTGTCAAAGTTTCCGCTAGAAAAAAATGGTGCCGGTCAAAGTGACCGGCAGAGGTTTCGTTTTCCGGACATTTTGATGATATGCCGGTCAAATATCTAATTATCGCTTCTTAATAAGTCAAGTTGAGGAAAACTGGAGACAGGCTATGTAGCTTAAAGAATAATATAATAAGGCTGAATAGAATGCAACATGTTCATTAGCCTATAACTTACGTAAACATGCCTAACAAGATCTAGCCAGTATGTATGTTTTCATGGACAGCAAGAGTCCGCTTCGTTCATTGTTTTAAAAAGGCTACGTTGTTTGTTGCTGCTACCCACGTTATCTCCAGTGGTTCCACTGTTTAACTTGCACAGATGCGCACACACAAGAATGAGCGCTCACACCACTAGCCCCTATGCCTCTTTATTTGATAACAATAAATTAAGAAATGTTTCCTATTCTGGGAAATGTTTAGTTTCTTTTTCTTTCGGTCCGCGGTTCAATGATACCGTTTAATTGTGCCGGAAATTATCCACGGACCAGCAATCTCTTCGTCGAGGAGGCCCTAACCCTGCAGATCATAGACAGAGAAAGCATAGGCCTACTGTATGCTTTGGGTACAGAAAACAGTTGCATGTCCAGTGTATACGGAGAATGACAGTGTCTTGGAGCGGCCGAAACCCCGCAACTCCACTTCCAACGTCATGATTCCGACAGATACGCCCGACACTTCTGCTTTTTATCTGGTGGTGGTGGAGTTGACCGGACATCTGAGGCTTCAGACGTTACCAATTTATCATCATCCATCGCGTCTGGCCTCTGAAAAAATGTTTAAGGCTAGTCTGCCTGGGCCTGGCCATGTTTGAACCGCCTCACTCATTTGTTCGTTGTTTAACATGGACGTTTTAAGCGTGCGCTTCCTATTTGAAATGCAGCAGCTATGCGTGTTGTTTAATAGCTTTCAAACGGTACATTTAAAAACATAGCCAGAGGACGTATTGCTTTAATATAGGCTTACATTTTAAGACTTATTCTCAAATTCAGATTGCGTTAGGGGGACGGGATTATTAGCCAATTTCAATCGGACAATTTGACCGGAGGGATTTAATTTTGTCGGACATTTCATTTTTTTTCCGGACAATTTCCGGTAATTACCGGACAACGGAAACCCTGGTGTGTGTGTGTGTGTGTGTGTGTGTGTGTGTGTGTGTGTGTGGTGTTTGTGTGTGTGTGTGGATACAGTTTGGATACAGTGTGTGCTTTCTTACATGCAGTGGACATTGCATTGCTCTGGACTCCCTGAGTCCTCTCCAACCTCTTCTCTGTGGTGATCTACTCAAATCATTACGATAGATTACAGCTTCTCAGACAAGACCATGCCCTCCAATTCCATCCACCCAGACACCTGACACCTGTCTCTGACACTGTGACATCTGGTCCAGTATCTGCTGCTTTTATTGGGACAGGTTCACATTCTCCAATCTGCTCCTTAAAAGGGAAAATGCCAAACTCTGACCCTTCTACACATCATTCGTGTACAGGTGACCTTTTGTAGGTGTCCAGTTGGTTCCTCTGAGGCCTACTAGGATAGCCATTTTGAAATGTGTTTTAGTGACAGAGAGAGGACACAAACACACAAGCACACACGCAGGCACTCACACACACACACACACACACACACACACACACGCAAACACACACACACACACACACACAAACACACACACACACACACACACACACACACACACACAAACACACACACTAAAACAATGCACATACTGATAACAACACTTTGATAATAAGCTCTGGTTTAAATTTAAGTTGTTTTTTTGTATATTTTGGAGTGCTGTACGAGGTTGAAAAATCTAAAAGGGGTACACGGTAAACCTCAGTAAATAGTGCTGAGGTTCTGACATATTGAATGATTACAGTTTTTCTCGATTGTTTACACACATTTTCTGAAAGCATGCCTCATACTCTCAGAACTCTCCAAAAACACACACACAATGGGCAAAACCCCTCAATTCTCCTGCAAAATGAAACTTCATTTCATGTTTTCTAAAATTCAGTGTAAGCACCCTGAAATAATTTTTGAACAACTGAAAAGTTGAGTTCAGAGATTAGTTTGAAACGTTCTTACACACACACACACACACACACACACAGAGAGACATAGAAAGAGAGAGATGAGAGATGATGCTGAGAAAAACAAAGCATCGCTGAAGACTGATAAGAAGAAAAGAGACACTTCTCCCAGACAGAGCAGCAGCGGTGAGAGCTGGCCAGACTCAGACACTCAGACAGGCCTGGGGGCGTGAGGCGCATTGGTGCCATTGTGTTTCCCACAGAGAGCCACTGAGAGTGGGCCAGAATGGACTGCAGCCCGGGCCCCTCAGGAGGCCCTACACCACTATTAGGCCTCTCCACACTCTGGACACAAGTGTCTGGGAGTATACTCTCTCTCTATCTCTCTCTCTCTCTCTCTCTCTCTCTCACAAACACACACACACATAGACACAGTCCCTCTTTTGTACTCCCATCTTTTTTCCTCTCTCTCTTCCGCCCTTTCTTTCTCTCTGTCCCCTCTCCACATCTGTATACCTTCTCCACCTTGTTTTCTCTCTCTCACACACATTCCTTCTCTCTCTCTTCCTCTCTCCTCCTCCTCCTTCTCTCTCTCTTCCTCTCTCCTCCTCCTCCTTCTCTCTCTCTTCCTCTCTCCTCCTCCTCCTTTTTTCTCTCTCTTCCCTCTCTACATCTCCACACATACCCCCCCCCCTCCTCAGCTCCTCTGTGTGTCTGCCGTGCTCACCGCTTTCTCTCTCTATTTATCTTCCTCTCCTTCCCTCGCTCCACGGGATAGCCACAATACAACGGTACATTAGGGCTGAAAAATTGTTGGTTTAGCGGCAGTCTCAGGTGTTTTTTTCCTCCCACCCCTGCACATATAATCACGAAGAGGAGAACAAGGCTTGGAATCCCAGGGGGGGACTGTTGAGAAACACGGGATGCAGTGCGTTAGTGTGCTCTGTCTCTCTCTATCTCGGTAAACGTGCCCTGTTGGACAGAAAATAAAGCCTGAGTGGCCAACTTTACATACCATCCCCTGCCGACAGGACAATGTAGTGGAGGTGTCCGCTCCCTGCGCCACAGTTGCGTAGATTGATGGAGAAATGCACTATGGGAAGATGTTTTTCTTTGCAAATGAGCAAGTTTTTTCTTCTTCTTTTCTGACCTTCAGGTGGGGTACTGAAGATATCATAATTCACGTTGAGACAGAGACAGAAAACCACCTGGGGAAATGAAATTAAGTCCTTGTGGATTATTGATTGCTTTGGGTATACTCTCTGAAGCTCTGGCTGACAGTAACATCACTTTTTTTTCACAAGCTTAAAAGATCCACTGTTTAAAAAAAAAAAAAAAAGCTTCCTGTATTTAGCACTTTTCTGGTTTGTTTTGGATGAACTAGAGTGGTGGACACCGAAATTCTGACTCGTTTTGAATCACCTTTGACTACCCAGAGTGGCTGCCAACAGGCATACTGTAGGCTACTCAAACATGTCCTAAAACAACCCTTAACGTTCGTTTTCAAAACTGTGCAACTCACTGAGTGGTTAGTGGTGTTCGGTAATTATTAAAAGCAAGTATATCGGCGCAATGTATGATTTCCAGCCGTCTTATTTGCTATTGTGGAACTATTTATTCAGACACCTCACAACCGCGTATAAACTTCCGCTCAATATTTGAACCTGAAGCATATACGGTGGCGCAGTAATATCAACATGCAATGAGTCTTCCAACAGAAATCAATGGGATTTTACAAAATGCCAAATAAAACACGACAGAAACTGTATTTCGCTACGCTACTTGTTTTGGAACATCAACGAACCGTGCTTCAATCAGGTAAGTGAACCTCCCACTTATTCACCTGCGTTAAATTGCTACTGATCACCCGTGACGTAGTGAACGTAACAACCACTAACCACTCGGTGAGTTGCACAGTTTTGAAAACGAAGGGTTGTTTTAGGACATGTTTGAGTAGCCTACAGTAGCCTACAGTAGTACTCTGAGTAGTCAAAGGCGATTCAAAACGAGTCAGAAAGGTCGAGGCAGGACCAATCGTCAAAATTTCGGGGTCCACCACTCTAGTTCATCCAAAACAAACCAGAAAAGGGACTCAAAGTGCTAAATACCGGAATTTTTCTTTAATCACTCTTTGGAGACACCAAATATACGATAGAATGAAATTCCCAAGAGGAACACGTGTTTTTATGTGATTCTTGTAGAGGTGTTCATTGTTTGTTATTCACCACTGGTTTTGCTGGCACTGTTGGGAGGGTGGATGAGCACGCATCCTGTGCATGCATTCGGAATGTCTGTCTGCGTGTTGTGCTTCAGAGGCAGATGACAGAGGCGGAGAGTCAGATCATCCTGCTGCTTCAGTGGCGTGCCCCTGTGAGCAGACACTTTTGGTGTCTGTTTGTGTGTGTGTGTGTGTGTGTGTGTTTGGGAGGGTGGGGGTGGGGCAGTGTTCGTGACGACAGCCTCTCGAGACGTCCTGCCAGCCGGTCGGCGCTGTTCAAGCGAGTGCACGAATGAATACTCGTGTCACGCGTTTGCTTCCACCGCACTGATTTATCTAACGCATCCACACACAAACACACACAAACACACACACACACAAACACACACACACACACACACACACACACACACACACACACACACACACACACACACACACTCATCACAAAACACTTGGGCAGTCAGAGCATCAATAGAGGTGTCAGGCTTTGTTTTGCCGACACCTCGCCTTCATCCCCATCTTACAGCTTATAGCACGGGTCTACCCTTGTGTAAGACTACGTGGGAATCCCTGGTGGTTTGTGATCGACACCTAATTCATAATTACATATGAAGGCCGAGGCCGGCGCACTGCAAATCATGACTGGCATCTTAATGACACTGGTGTGCCTGGCATGTGTGGATTGTCAAGACACATACGTCTTCGTCGAATATTATGTCTTCCTCTCCCTATCTCTCTGCAAGTCTTGGAGTGACAGTCCCATTGCATATTCATACACATTTGGGAATTGTTCCCTTTTTGTCTGTCAACGGGTGCGTTTTGCCGGCGTCCCACGTGAACAGACTAGCAAAAAGGGGCCTCCACTGAGTGTAGAGGAGCTGTAGGTGACACGGTGTGGGTGCAGAGGGGGCTGTGAGCTCAAAGAGGGGAGAGTCAAAAATAAAGGAGAGCGCCGTTGAAACAAAGGCCGCTGAAAAAAAGAAGGGGTGTTGAAACAAAGGTTGGACGGAAAACAAAGGTTGCCGAAATGTCGCGACTGTCACCTGTCGACAACGATCAGGACATCAGATGCTCAACCAGATCAAATGCTTAAACGTGCTGGGTTGAAAGAGCCGGCAGACGTCAGATGGTTTTACTTTCAAGTCAGATGTTATGGCCTTTAGGTCGACGCATCAAATGGTCGTCTCTTCGACGCCTTTGTCGTTCTCCAAAACCTTCTGTCACAAGTTAAAGCAGTAGTGGTGGGGAATGGTGTCGCAGCAAACTTTACAAAGTTCAGGAGGGGACACCGTCAGAGAGCACGGGAAGTGCATCTCATTGGTTACGGCTCGTGAAGCTTCGCTTTTCTTTTGTGGTCAGGCAGAGGCTTATGAGGCAGTTGTGAAAGCACAAGTTTTATGTGACGGAGGAAATGGCATCCTGCAGTCGGTGCGGTACGGTACGGTATGTGCCGTGGCCCTTGCTGTGGCTCAGTGCGGTTTTTATGACTGCTCAAAGATAAACAGGAAAGCTCTCTGCCTCAAAAGAGTTCGAGGGGGGGGGGGGGGACTGCTGACATGAAATGAGAGCAAGGCCTTGTCCTCCACTGCCATTTCAGCTGACCTGGACTTCAGCCAGCATTTCTTTCCCTCCATCCATCTCTCTCTCTCTCTTCTTCTCTCTTTCTCTTTCACCATCTTGCATGTGTGTGGGCGTGTGTATGTGTCCATATGTGTCTGTACTTCTGAACTCCAGGTGTAGACTGTTTTCTTCTTTCAAGTAACTCTGGGACTCAAGACTCAAGGTTAACTCTGTCTGTCTGTTTATTTATTTCTCTTTCTCTGTCCCAATCTAATCTTGAGCTCCATCGGTGAGATAACTGTGAACGGCGTGCTTTTGTGTCTTTGTTTTCCAAAACCGTTCGTGCTGCGCAGGGAGGTATCGGAGACGTCTTATCTGAGATCCGCTGTCTACGTCAACAGCTGCACTGGCTCTGATTACCTCCACACCATGCAGACACAGGTGACAACAAAACAGACCCCCCTCCACCTTCTCCCCAAAAAACAGAACAAAACTAAACATTGGGTAAAGCGCCGAGAGGGGAGTGAGGTGTCAGCCGCATTGTGATGTTGTGGAGACTCTTCTCAGACCTGTCCTCCCACCTGCTTCCCCCCCCCCCCCCGACGTCTATAACACAAGATGAACAAAAACAAGAGTAAGAGAGTGACACAGATAGAGAGGAAAAGAGGAAAAGAAAGAGATTGATGGTGAGAAGACAAAGAGAGAGAGAGAGAGAGAGTGAATGAAAGGGAGAGAGAAAGAGGGAAAGAAAAAAAGGACCCCGTGCGCCATTAAATTTTAGATGCATGAAAGGCCCAAGAACAAAGCTGGTGCCATTTCTTTTTTTCTTCTTTTTTTTTGTTCTGACATCAAACAGTGTGCCTTTAAGATTTCCCTGATTAAGTGTTCAGAGGGAAAAGGTGCACTCATCTTTCTCCCTCTCCCCCTTTCACTCGCTTCAGATTCACTGCGTTGGGGATGGCAGAGTGGGGATGAGAGGGGTGAGATGTGTGAAACCTGTATGAATTCCTCCCGTTTCAACTCAATTAGCCTAATTGCCAGGGTGATTATGACTTGAGTGAATGCAAGGCCCTGAACAAAACTTTCTGGCCCTGTCTTTTAATCACCAAATCATCAGCATGTCAGAAGGTGTGTGTTTAATGGCCAGCCAAGGCTCGTAGCTCATTCAGAACATGTACCACAGATCAAACGTGTTTTGTGTGGGTGTGTGTGTGTGTGTGTGTGTGTGTGTGTGTGTGTGTGTGTGTGTGTGTGTGTGTGTGTGTGTGAGAGAGAAAGAGAGAGAGAGTGAAAGTGAAAGTGTGAGAGAGAGAGAGAGAGAAAGTGAGAGAGAAAGTGAGAGAGAGAGAGAAAGTGAGAGAGAGGGAGAGAGAAATACTTATTGTTTTGTTTGGTTTCTTGGCCAGTACGTCGCACTGTTCCTCCTGAGTGAGTTTACATAAAAGCACTGCAATGTGGAAGCGAGCTCACAGCCCACTTTACTGCAGTCTCACAAGGCAGTGGCCTGTGCCACATCAATCATGGCCTTTGTTTTTTGCCGCAAACAGACGGCATGTACTGTACAACGCTCACATAAACAGTGCCACTGTACAGAGAAACGACAGCCTGTTTGAAATGCAGTTCTGGAGCACTGAGCTAATGGAATATTTGAGCACTAATTTATCATAATCATCTTCACTGTACGTTCTCTGACTTTTACACCCACTCTTTGGCTTTCTCTCCTTCCTTCTCTCTCTCTATCTATCTCTCTCTCTTTTTCTTTCTGTGATGGAAAAATGTGTGGTAATGATTCTCTCTCTCACTCTCTCTCTCTCTCTCTCTCTCTCTCTCTCTCTTTGTTGGAAACTTACAGTTAAAGTGATTAATTAACTGTAGGATTATTGGTGCTTCACTCCCCTCCCTGAAGGACATTTACACCACCCACCTCACCCGCAAGGCGACCAAAATTGTGAGTGATGCAAGTCACCCCGCTCACAATCTGTTTGATCTACTGCCCTCTGGGAAGAGGTACAGAAGCCTGCGCTCCCGCACTACCAGACTCACCAACAGCTTCATACACCAAGCTGTTAGGATGCTGAACTCTCTCCCTCCTCTCCCCCCTCCACCCTCAGCTACATAACATCCTGGACATTGGACCCACAAATGGCCGCCTGCACCACTCCACTTGCACACTTGTACACTTTGCAACTTGTTGTTGTTGTCCTGGAAACACAACACTTCTGCTGCTCTTACATAACTTGCACCACTATGCCACTTTATTTCTTACTTAGGTCAAACAGAACTACCTCAGCCTCTTATTGGCCTGACTTTGCACTAGTATTTTATTTTATTGACTGTCTATGCACAATTTCAACCAAATTTTGCTGCTCTTATTTTTTCATTATATGTGCCCTCTTATTTACTTATTTACTTACTTTTTTGTTTACTTGAATGTTATGTTTGTCTGTGGACTTAAAATTGTTAAAATATGTCTTGTCTCCACCGTGGGATAGCGAGAAACGTAATTTCGATCTCTTTGTATGTCTGGAACATGTGAAGAAATTGACAATAAAGCTGACTTTGACTTTGACTTTGACTTTGAATTATCATCATCATTATGCTCAATCTTCTTCTTCCTCCCACTGTAGGCCTTACCCTACACTCCATCTCCAGCCTCTCCGTGACGTTATGCCTCATGCATATGGCAGCATTTTCCCCCACTCGGACTCTCAAGTCTTCTTCATGCATCACATCCATGGGGATAATGCTGGCAAGAATAACATTCCCTGCATGTGTGCATGTGTGGACCCAACAGCAATACAGCCTCATTCACCAGCCGCCCCCATCCCTCATGGGCGAGGCGAACAGGAACACAGCGATGCCAAGCATATGGGGTGTAATGAGATTAGATGTATGGCTTCTGTAGTGGCTTTGTGAGCAATGGAACATGTGTCTGGGTGTCAGACTCCTCTATAGTAGGTGGTGGGGGGCAGCTCCCCCCACCCCCTCTGGTTATACTGCAGCTGCCATTCAGCTGGTGCAGAGCAAAGCATGTCAGAAACAGGCATGAAAAGTCCATATTGAATTTTTACATGTAAATCTGCATGGAATCCCTTTTATGATACAGAAGCGCTCCATTGACATGCTTGCTATTGTACATGACCAATTTATCATTGCACATTTAGTCAACTGATAACAAACAAGGTCCAATAACACACTATGGAAAATCCAGAGTCACATAACCACCATTCAATGACATTTATTTTAATGTTATTTTAGTTTCTATTATTTTTTATAGAAATTTCCAATTTGTGCTTAAATATCATTCCATATTATTCTATGCCAAACATAGGCCTTGTTTATTCTTTTTTGACCATGTTTAACACATGGAGGATTAAAGATATATCTGAGAGGATGCTTGCATCACACTCCTTCACAGATATCTTAAATATGTAATTGTGGAGAGATTATGCCTATATATGATATACTATAAGCCTATATTAATCACATTTTACTTCATGAAAAGCGTGACACAATACTTGGGGTGCGCGCTGCAAGGTTTTTCAGTATTAAGTGAAGACAGAGCTGTAAATCCTGTTTAATTATTCTTCCACACCATCTCATGTTAAATGTGATTTACTATCATCAGGTCTAGTTTAAAAGTGACATGCATAATCAAGTCACAGAGCGTCTCATTCTCATGTTAAACCATAGAGTTAAATTCCTTTCCCTTTGCTAGTCCAGTATAGGAAATGCAGGAGAATGCAGAGTGAGAGCGAGAGAGAGAGAGAGAGAGAGAGAGAGAGAGAGAGAGAGAGAGAGAGAGAGAGAGAGAGTGCAAAATGCATTCACCTAGGGCACCAAGTTAGCCTAGATTTTCCTTTCTCTGTGACCGATTTTAATCATGCTAATTGGGCGGAAAAATGCTTGTGCCCTTTTGAAGTCCAACAAGAGGCAAACACATTTATGTAAACATGTGTTTAATAATAGCAAGGGCAAGCAGAAACTTAGTTACTTTTACCTCCCAACCAAGTTTTGCTACTTAAGTCAGGGAGGCAAGGTAACCACCATGGAGGTGAAGGATCAAGCCATTTCGTTGGTTGTCCATCAACTTAAGAGACACTGAAATGTAATAACTGTGAATGTGACCATTATTAAACATCAAATATGACTGTAAATAGAATTCATATGGCTGTGGCCTGCTTACATCTTATGCAAGGGTCCAGCTGAAGTATTTCCAAAACATGACATCTTAAAAGAGAATTTAGAATTCATAAAAGCTCACCCAGCTTGTAACTCTGAAAGCAGAGAGCTTCAGAAAGCCACACGGAGGGTGTTTTATGTCTCATTAGCACCAGTAAGAGCTGGAGAGGAGAGAAAGAGGAACATTATTACTGCAGTTACTGCTATTTTGGCTGCCCCACAGACAAAGAAAAAGGGCATTATGAAATCACCTCTGAGAGCTCACGGAGCAGATGGAAATGGAGACGCAGGCACCTTCCCATTTCTCTTCTCTCCGACTTCCTGTGCCGCAGAACATGTGACTGGCGGAGAAATTGCACTCTCTGATGTCTCTCTCTCTCTCGCTCTCTCTGGTAAATTTAATATCTTCATCATTGAAGCTCGTCTTCCGATGTCCCATTTTTGCTCTAAAACCTAATGCGGTTACTACTCAGCGTCAGCCACACAGAAGATATCCTCACCCTGTTTTGTGTCCCTGGAGAATTGGCAGTGTATGGCGTCTTCTTAATACTTGGCAATGATTGTCTCCCTCTCTCTCTCTCTAATTCTCAACATTTCACATGCAGGTGTTTTTAACAGACATTTTCATCCGATGCCAATCACGATGCAAGGGAGAGGGGAAGATGGGGGGGAAGATGTGTCATCAGCACACGTGCGCTGGGTCACACCTCTGAGACACGAACCCTGATCGCTGGGTTACTGGGGCCGTTCCACCAACCGCTCGAGTGCACTTCCTTGCACCTCTTCCCGCTCATCATCATTAAGGGGGGTGTGAGTTTGAGTGAGGGAAGGTGCACGCACACACACACACACACACACACACACACACAAACAGACACACACTCACACACACACACACACACACACACACAAACAGACACACACACACACACACACACACAAACAGACACACACACACACACACACACACACACACACACCCACAAACAGACACACACACACACACACACACACACACACACACACACACACACACACAAACCCCTCTGTGTCTTCACTGCCTCACTGGTGATCATTAGAGTTATTCATTGATGAAGAGGAACTCAGTTGAAGCACACTGGTTTTATTTTTAGATGTGATTTGACAGAAGGTATGTGTATGTGTGTATGTGTGTGTGTGTGTGTGTGTGTGTGTGTGTGTGTGTGTGTGTCTTTTTTAATGATGTAGAGGTTTGGAGGTCAGAGCATACTTCTCTAAGGTCAGGCTAGCAGATGCAGAACGCAATAAATATTGAGTGAGCTGGGCTGCTGTCGAGACCGCGTTTGCACATATAGGCACCATCCAACTCATTTGGCCCCTCTGCAGATTTAGATCGGAAAACACTCACACACACATGCACACACACACACACACACGCACACGCACACACATCTTTTCCAAGAGCAGTAATGATGATGAGGAAGGATAAAGGATATAACAATTTTATTTAATAAATACAAAAATATTAAAAAGTGCATTGACTTCAATGGTATGTACTGTAGTTCGACCGAAGGCTCAGTATTTCACATAATTACTGATTTATCATTTACATGTTACATGATATGGTGGACGTTTCCACTCCAGTGTTTTGAAAGCACAATGTATATTGAGCAAAGTCCAAGTGCTGGCACACATCACTGACTAATGCAAACCCCCAACAATCCATGCAGAAGAGGTCGAGAGGGAGCGTTTTGCTGTTTAAATGAACAGGGTGGAAATAAAAATGGCCCGGAGGTGCTACTGCATGTTGACCAAATGCCTCGTTTCATGTCACGCCCCCCCCCCCCCCTCCCTTTACTGTGTGAATGTATTGCTTTACTTGGCTGCTGTGGCAGCTTGAATTAACCAGCTTTGGGTGCTGCAGAAATGAGAAAGAGAGAGAGGGAGAAAAAAAACAAAAACGCAGCACGCAGCTAACTATTAGCCTCTTGATCTCAACTGTTTGCTTCATTTAGTGCTTATTGTTTCATAAATGCCTTTTTGGAAGATTTCTCGCATGCCAGTGTGCTGACTAAGGCTGGAGGAGGATTGCACAGTCACTGTTGAGGCAATGAAGCACATCTCATGCACTCAGTTCAACTGGCTTAATGTGTGTGTGTTTGTGTTTGTTGGATGGGGTCGGAAGTCTAAGGAGCGGATGGAATAGTTTTGCGATTATTCGAGTTGAATGTGAATTGTAAGATGGTGTCGCTGGCATTACCATAAAGAAACTTGGGTAAACAAAAACATATCACAGAGCAAAGAAACTATTTAGAGTCATACAGAATACAATGATCTGGCTACTCAAAGAATCTATACACAATAATAAATACAATAGACAAGCACTGCACTGTAGAAAACCACTGAATGGTTTCATCAAGAGTTGCATTCAAAACTATCCATGATATGCAGTAACAATCTACATGTATTTCAATAGCTAAGTAGATGGTCAAGTGTTCACTCAAGTGCAGTACGTGTTGACAAAGATTTGCACCACAAGGCAGAAATGTAAGCCACTTTCAGTTTAATTAGCCAGCATTCACATTCATTCTCACACATATGTGATAAACAGACACCAAGTGGTCTGGAGGATGGAAACCATGCCCTTCTGTGATTTCATCTTTAGGTGCCAAAATCCACACCTGGCTAGTGGAGACACCTGGGACATTTACAAGTGGATTAAACGCTCAGGGATTAGCCACAAGAAACCAAACCGGGGCACCGTGACAACTACTTGCCTACAACCCACCCCAAGAGGTGTGCGTGTTCGATTTGTTACCATGCCTTGCCACACAGGGAGATCAGTGAGTCTTGGCAGTGATACTGATGTACCAAATAAAATCCACACCACTGCTGTAATGGCTTCACCTGCGAAAGCTATTTATACCAAACAGGATCGGTTTGTGTCCCGTGTTCTGTAATTTGAAATGGATTCCTCTGCGTGTATCTGTGGTGTTAAACCTGCAAGACTCCCATGTAAAATCCAATAGCAAGTGGGGCTTTGGAGATGTTCATGTCAGTGGAACCTCCGTGGAGTCATTCTCATGGAATGTTTTAATTTGGTGGAAGGATAAGTGCAGGCGCGCAATTTCTTTTTTTCGCGGGGGGGGTGGGTTTGATGGGTGTGCGTACCATAGCATTAATTCCTGCAGGCGCCCCTGGATAAGTGGAACAGGAGATCTCCCTCAGAATTGGATATTTAGAACCAGACAACAAAGGAGACAAAGATAGGAGAGACAGGAAGAAAGACAGAGAACATGTGAGAAAGAGGAAAAAATACAGAGAGAGAGAGAGAGAGAGAGAGAGAGGGAAAGAGAGAAAGATCATTCTGCAGGGGTTGTGGTAAGTGGCAAGAATCCCATTTCTTGGGCCCCTCTATTACCCATTTTCCTTGGCCCTTTTTATCTGGATGGTGCTCCCCGGTTACACATTAACATACACAGAGATTTGTCAAGAGCAAATCTATGTGGGGCCAGATTGGATTTCCTGCTTTGTGGAAATGTAGACGTGATCAGGGATGACTTTAATCTGATGCGCGCGCGATAGAGAGAGAAAGAATGAGAGAGAGAGAGAAAGAGAGAGAGAGAGAGGATGGGGGGATGGAAGGAGAGGAGAGTGCACATCAATGTTGCAGAATATATACAGCAATGTCTGAATGTGCAGAAGAAAGGGGGAGCACAGAGAAGAGGTGGAAAAGAGAGAGACGGAGGGAGAGAGAAAGAGTGAGAGAATGAGAGTATGTGTGAGAGAGGGGACTGAAAGCATGTTTCACACTGTTATTCTGAAATGTGCTGGCGTGATGTGCGGCTGAATGGGGAGGTTCTTTCCGTGCCTTGTTTTTTTTTTTTTTTAAGACTGCTGCATCTCTGGCTCTCACAGATGCACAATGTGTTTATCACTTTGAGAACAGGGAGGGAGTTCAGAAGTTTTCTTTTCTACCAACTCACAGGCAAGACTAGTGAGCATAACACAATGCAAAGGTTATTTTATATAAGCACAGATTTGCCTGCCAAAGCAATTTGTTATACTAAATAATGTAAGACAATATAATTAAAGTAATTTCAGGACACGATAAACCAAATCTTGAACTAATTGTGTTTCAAGGCAAAAATGTGAATTGATAAATCACACTTAAACTATATTCAATCCTATCTAATCTAATTAATCTCATTCACCTTGGCTATGTTTTTTTTTTATTAAAGCCAACCAAAGATGACTTTCATGGTCGTCATGTCTTCTTATGAGATCTATATGGAGACACTGTCTACATTTGATATTTTTAACCCGAAATGAGGTCAGACCAAGCGGCAATATCACACCAAAGTGGGAGGCCTTGGGTTGGGGCGAGACCTGCTCTTTGACAGTAATAGGCAAGCGGGCTAAGTCAAACCTGGCTGGATAGGATGGAGCCCCTGGCAGCCACAGCAGGGGGGTTGGAAGCGCCATAACAATCAATGCCCCGGTCAGAAGCAGCTCAGAGTCCATGGAAGAGTGGAGAGGAGAAGAGAGGAGAAGGGAGAGGGGTGAGGAGGAGAGAGGAAATGAGGAGAGGAGAGAGGAGGAGAAGGGAGTGGATGAGAGGAAGGGAGGAGAGGAGAAGAAGGGAGAGGGGAGGTGAGGAAAGAGGAAGGGAGAGGAGAAGAAGGGAAAGGGAAGAGGAGGTGAGAGGAGTGGATAGGGTGAGGGAGGAGAAGATGAGAACATTAGAAAAGGAGGAGAGGAGAGGTACAGTGCAAAGAAGATAAGAGGAAAGAAGAGTTAGGGTAAAGAAGTGAAGAGAAGAGGAGAAAAGAA
>NW_027468680.1:10915252-10920252 GCF_046254945.1 Alosa pseudoharengus
ACACACACACACACACACACACACACACACACACACACACACACACACACACACACAGACACACACACAGGTATGTGTCACTTTTCTTGAAATTGAAGGCCTGAAGGTTCCCCGTCGACCTCAGCTCCTGAGTAGACAGCTTTTCTCAGTCAAGGAACACATGATGGAGGGGATAGCAGGGAAATGTCATAAAGGGCCTGGGGGTGGAGGGGATGAGGAGCCTGAGGAAAGCGAGGAGACGAGGGGAGGATGGAGAGGATGGAGTGGATGGGTGTGAGGTGTACAGTCGTGATGGGGGGAATGTGGGCGGCTGGGCAGGAATATTCCTTCTGTCTCTCAGGCTTTGTTTCATCCTTTCAGAGTTAGATTTGTTCACTTTTCCACTATATATGAAGTTGTAGATAAAGTACATAAGAAAGGTCAATATATTACTGCAAATAGCAGTATAAGATAAATCACACAAGGGAAAAAACACATGCCTGAAATATATGGTTTTCTAGAAATGTGGCGTGTGTGTACCAAGATTCAAAGATAATTCATGCTTTACTGTAGATACACAAAAAGTGCGGAATGAGTTTCATGGGAACACCAGAACTGTCAATATTTTCAAAATAAATTACAATATTTAGTCACAAATAAAAAATGTATAGAGGATAGGAAGCCCATTCTCTATTTTTAAGTCTTTCTGCCAACCTTGTAGAAAATTCCAATCGTCCATATTTCCGGCATCATTATTTTGTCATTAAATATGCTTTGTGTACGGTAATTAAAAACACATTTAGAAATAATTTAGAACGCTTATCGGCTTGGTTTGTTTACTACACTCTTTCATAATTGACTTGCATTAAAAAATAAATATGTGAATACACATCTCATATCAGGTACAGTTAGGAACAAAAATATTCATACCCCTGATTTTCTCTTTATCAATATGTTTGTTCTGAAAATGTGTGTGAAAATGATACTGTCACATGCCAAAAGGTTGCAAGGTAATGTGGGACAAACATGGAATCAAAAAAAGAAGCGTTTTCATCTTTTTTAACATTTTTATAAATACCCTTTTTACATAATCAATGGAAACATCTTGATTTGCATTCACAGCTCTCAAAATGGTTCTTATAATACCTACAGTACAAAGCCTCTCCATGACACCACAATGATTCTAGACTGCACCCTTTTAACAGCAATCCAGGTTTTCAGTCAGGAATGACCTGGCCTTGTGGTCTGAATGGTATAATCAACCTGTCAGCCTGTTCGGCAATTATAAAGTTGTCTGGCTAAATGTTAATAGCATGTTCTCCACCCAGTGACCGGACTCCAAAGTAAACTGTAACACTAAAGCAAGAGGCTACACAAAGATTCTGGAGAAAAAGATCAGGCAGTGTGCTGAGAGTCCTGCTCTAAAAGGCGTCCAAAACATACAGGCAAACAAGGCAAGAAATGCTTAACAGAGAACAACGTCAATGTTTTAGAGTGACCCAGCCAGAGTCCAGACCTCAATCTGTCAAAAAAGTGAGCACAAGGCGTGATGGCAAATAATCATTCCTGCCTCAAAACCTGGATTGCTGCTAAAATCATTGCGGAGACATGGAGAGGCTTGTAAGTAAAAAACAATTTTGAGAGCTGTGAAAGCAAATAAAGATGTTTCCATTTATTATTAAAAAATGGTATGAACAATTTTGGCCATGCCATTTTTCATAAAACGCTTATTTTTTTGATTCCATGTTTCTACTACCCTGGAAATCCAGAGTTCAATGGAATTGTCTCTGCGATACACTCTGGCAAAGAGCAATGATGCACGTTACTTTTACCCCAACATTCCGGGGAACCAGTTAAACTGATGAAGACAGCGCTGCAACGTTGGAGGACAGTACACATTGGTCATAGTGTTATCCGATTGCGTTGAAGTCCGAAATCATTCAGAGTAAACATGGTCTAGTGTTATCCAATTGCGTACAGTGAGATTTTTAAATGCATGCTTGTTGCCGCCCCTCGAGTTGGGCCATTACATTGTTCTTTGCCAGACCCTTAATCTTTCTAGATTATCAGGGTCTGGATTTTCCAGGCTTTCTACCACATTGTCTTACAACCTTTTGACATGGGGCAGTGACATTTTCAGTCAGAAAAAACATATTGGTGAAGAGAAAATCAACTTTAAATCAACATTTGCCAGGGGTATGAATAATGTGTTTCAGGAAACACAATTCTAAAAGGCTCATCCAGCCGCACAGACATTTATATTAACAGTTAGAACTTATCAATGTGCGTCATAAAAGGCCTTCGTTGAGCCTGAATGGTATAATCATCCTGTCAGCTTGTTCGGCAATTATGAAGTTGTCTGGCTAAATGCTAATAGCATGTTCTCCACCCAGTCACCAGACTCAGCGGGCTAGGAAGGTGATCATTACTAAAGGCCAAGCTTGTTAATGCTGTGCACTGAGTATACAACTTAACCTCACTTTTAATATAATATAATATAATATAATATAATATAATATAATATAATATAATATAATATAATATAATACTGGTTAGGGCTTCGGCTTGTAACCGAAGGGTTGCCGGTTCGATCCCTCGACCCAGTAGGAAAAATGTGGGCGGGGTAAGTGGTTGAGCACTGCTCTCCCATGCCAACATCCACGGCTGAAGTGCCCTTGAGCAAGGCATCCTAACCCCTCACTGCTCCCCGAGCACCACTGTAGCAGGCAGCTCACTGCTCCGGGTTAGTGTGTGCTTCACCTCACTGTGTGTTCACTGTGTGCTGTGTGTGTTTCACTTATTCACAGATTGGGATAAAAGAGTATATGTACGTATATTATGATATGATATTATACTAGAATAGGCCTATAATATAATATAATATAATATAATATAATATAATGCTTTCATACATACATTGTTAGTATCATTTTCGGAGAAGAAATGAGGTGAGCCTGTGTCGGAGATGAATTTTGATAGCAAAATACAAACTGAAAAGCAAGTCTTCTTTGTTTAATACCGAATGAATTGCTCCTGATATTAAGGATCTTTTCTCATAAGCTGTTTCTGTTATCCATGACAAAACCAACTAAACCACACAAATTGATAATGACTGGATGCCTAGTGTAATCAGCCTGACAAGCATCTAATTTATGGCTACAATCTGCATTGTTAATAACATTCTTTTTATTTGTCAGATTTGAAAATGAGACAGTAGGTAGGATAACAACTTTATTCAGCCAGTTAATTTCTAGTCACAGTCTGTGTTTCTGACATAATATATATCAGATTTTCTTACACGTGTACTTGTATCATGTTATCTGTTACATTATGTAAGTATGTGGAACAAACTTACACTTACCTGACAGGCCTATACTACCTCTGTTAAAGGAGAAATCCATTGCCGAATACTGTCGATAGGAAATTGGTGCTACCAAACTGGAGTAGCTGCAGCTAAAGGCCAGTACTCCCAGTCAGCTTCAATGCTAGGTCTGGGGGCATCATCTAAACGTGTCTTTTTTTGCCTCTTAACAGACTCAAAATAACATGAACAGGTTCCTTTCGTGACCAAACAATGCGTTTTCAACTCATTAACTGTTAAGAAACCGTTTGAATTCAAAGTTTGCGCTACAGCTCTGCTGACACACCTGCACCCTTACATAGCTCAGGATATCTGCCATCTGGGTTGGTGAGGACATCTCAGCTGTTCTGCCTTGAAACATTTAAAGACACTTTAATAAGTTATCCGTGAAAGTAAAAGAGACCATAGGAATTTAATGACCTAATTTTATTTGACTACATAAAGTGTAGCACTGTTAAAAAGCAGTTTTAAGATGTTCTCATACATTTAATGTTTCTTTTCAAGACCTTTAACAGAAAAGTTTTAGCTCACACTGTACATATCTGCACTATGCTCTACAAAATACCAAATAAATACATCATGTACTGCACCACTGCTTCACACACAGAGGATACTATGGGACTTGTTTGGCAGGACTAGCACAGTTTTGGTTGTTTTTTTTGGGGGTGGGGGTGGTGGTGGTGGTCTGAAGCCTGGTGGATGACAGGCCTGCTGTTTACTCACCTTTTGTACCTGCTGAGTAGGGGACTTTTTTGGCACCATGAACCCTCTGCTGCAGCAGAACTTCCCAGCTCCCTGTGGAGTGGAGTAGAGAGAGAGAGAGAGAGAGAGAGAGAGAGAGAGAGAGAGAGAGAGAGAGGCCAGTGGTACTGATCAGACACTGTTTGGCCTGGTGCATGCTGTGATTAATCTATAGGCCCTGTGGCCTGACCTTTTCGGTGAGGTCCTGCTGCTTTCCGGACCAATACAACACATTCAGCAGTTTTGGTTGGACCTCTGGACTAAGGTCACTTTAAGGAGCCAGTAGTGCTATCTGATGGCTATTATCATTCTCGGTCTCTGTATTAGTCTGTGTATCGAGATGCACTGTATTGTGCTTGTATTGCTTTAAAAATCTTCTAAAAAGTATTTTATTTCAATCATTATTTCAAACCAGGTGGGCAACAAACTGGAGGACAGACATAGTCAGCGGGGAGACTGCCTAAATTGTTTTACATACAGCGAAGACCGCACAAGGTTTGCAAGAAAGATTGAATGTCAGCAGAACCTGCAATCGTCTACTGAAATGCACACTGAGCCAGACGTCTCAGCCATTGATGTATTCATCGGGTTTTTGCCTCCCTCCCCTCCGTTCCCAGGCTTGCTTCAGAACAAAAAGAAAAAAGTACAGTACATCTATGCATCCCAAAATATTAAATCGATGTTAACCCTGAAAACTATCTTTGGAGATATTTTACAAGGCTGCACTATTTTACTTTTGTCTGCTGCGTGCTCATACACACATACTGTGAACTTGCAGATCCAATCTGCAAGCATCAGGCTCAGCATGTGAGTGTGTGTGTGTGTGAGTGTTTGTGTGTGTGAGTTTTTAATGCAGACGACTGTTTTTTCCCCCTGCTGTTTGGCTGCCGCGGTAGGTTGTCAGTGTTGTTATGATCTC
>NW_027468680.1:10927752-10932752 GCF_046254945.1 Alosa pseudoharengus
GCATTTTTAGAAGACTCACTTTTTTTCTGCTTGTGCCCCACTTTTAATAAATGTGAGGCACGTTGCAATGGTCAGTCGCACCATAGAAAACAATTGAATTCGAGTGCCTGGAGGTGAAAAAAAGCTTGTCTGCCTGAACGGCCCCTTGGTATTAAAAAATTGACTGCATAACCCTTCACAGTAGAGTGAGTTTAGACGTTTGCATTTGCTATGATTTCAAGTGTTAACAATTAAACAATATGATAATTTGTTCCAGTTCACAATTATTCCATCCTTCACACAAACTACAGTAAAGCTCACAAGGTTATTAGCATGGACATGTTTTATTTCAGAGCTGCTTAACAAGAGGCTTAATAAATTATGTCTGTGGGTATGGCAGTCTCATGTAATGAAGTAGGCTGTATGTCGTGGCCAATAAGGGATTTACGGTAATATACACTCTGAGACTGTCAGTTGATTTGACCAACAGTGTTAAAACTGAAAAACTTGTTTTTAGGTGTATTTTATTTTTCAGCGTTTATTTTGGGGGCTTTGCCTTCATCTAGAAGACAGTCAAGAAGTTACTGGGAGAGAGATTGGGAACGGGCTCAGGAAATGACTGTGGGTTGGGTTCAAACCTGCATCCCTGTGGGCTTCTGGATCCGTACACGGTTGGGATGTTGTGGACTGCACCTCAGCTACCACTGTTGTTTATTCCTGACCTGATTCTGTAATCTCCCTGTAATGGCCTGCTGCCAGCTGAAATGACCTTTTCCCCTGTTTTCAATCCCTTTTCTTATTGGCAGCGTTATTAGGCAACACTGTTCTCATCAATACAGCAACACTTATTTTTTGAGCCCCGGAGAAAAACTGTCAGGATTATGATGTGTGCTGCCAGCAGACAGGCAGATCAGAATGTAACTGCTGGTTGAACCGGAGGATTTTGCAAGATAATCAACTTTTTCCTCAGCATACTTGGGCCTTGGCTCATAGCCCAGTGTTGCTACAGACAAAGCAAAATAAAAAGAGCAGAGAGTGCCTTGGGTGTGGGTCTGATCTTCCTCTGACCCAATCTCCTCTGAGATGATATCCCAAAAAAACAAGAAATTGACGTCCGAAAACAACAGCCGTGCAGAATGTCTTAATAAGTACTATTCTTTCAAAACAAACTTTTTGAAGTGGTTCACATGATATTAAGACATTTCATGTAACAAAAATGAGTATTAAAATTTAAATTCATGCTCATGCAAAACAATATGACATCTAGGTGGACAGTCACGCTAAAATAGGACCTTAGGACCACACCTTGAATATGTTTTACAGTTCAATGCTTCCATAGGTCTACAGCAGCTCAGTTTCCACAATGGGTGATATCCTGGAGGCCTTCTAATGAAAAGTGAATGGAGGCCAGAAATTTCAGGCATATTTCCAGAAAAACTCAGAAAAGTCTTTAGTGACTGTTCACATCACCGTGAAACCTCAGCCAAAAGCAGGTAACAAGGGCAGGTAACAAGGGACCTATGTATCCATGAGTTTTTGTAATTAATTGCTGCATTTAAGGACCATGTGATTAATTAGCATATAAGCCATTAAGGTCTTTTATGTAAGGAGTTATGTAATGTACATTGTACCATTCATCTTTCCAACCATGATGGTATGGATTTGCTATATATCCATACTTTTCCTGGTACTCTGTGGTGTATCATAGTGAAGTGTGGCCTCTGATAAGAGGGATTTAGGTACAGAGATGCTAAGCATGTAGCCATGTGAGATCCGTTAACCGTAAGCACAAAGAATTAACCGTAAACACAAAGAATTTAACATCATATAGACTACTGAATTGTAATGATGGACAGACCCTTTCCGGTACTTGCCCTCAGCAACATTAAGAGCCTCAATGGGATTCTGGACATTACCTCTAATATGTGTTTATGTCCACCACGGGTACTCTGAAAGACAGACATGATTGAGTCCAACTGTCGGAAAACCCCTATTAATTCATACTGTATACACATGGTCATGCATGTGTGATTTTCATTAATCATCATTCCTCCTCTTAAAACTTGAAGTCGTTTTACATTTAATCGTGTGTGATATTTCAATATTCTATCTATCCTCCACAATCCAGCACTGCTGGTATGAAAGCAGGATGGGCTGCAGTGGTAGTCACAAGCCTTGGGGGTGACATGCAAAATTATGTGAAACTGAGAGAGAGAGAGAGAGTGGAGAGGAGAGAGAGCGAGCGAGAGAGAGAGAGAGGGTAGGGGGGTTGGTGATAATTAAAACATAAATTGTGTCTTCTCTGATTCACACATCATTTAACTCTAAATATATTGTGCCATCTCCCTGCCTCTCACCCTCTCTCTCTCTGTTTTGTGTTCGTCAAATGCATGAGTGTGTCTGTCCACACTACACTACTAGTATTTTGTTTTCACAATCCCTGGAGATCTGGATGGAATTGGTACAGGCTAAAAGAGGCAGAGATGCAGAAAGAGAAACAACAGGGAGAGAGAGAGAGAGAGAAAGTGAAGGAACAGAGAGGTAGTGAAAGAGAAAGAGTGTGAAAGAGAGAGTTACAGAGAAAGAGATAGAGAGAGAGAGAGCCTACTTTGCTCAGCCATGTCCTTGCTTGAATCCTCACCCCAAAAGGCTCCATTATCCCGCGCTTGTCAATCTGTCAGAGTCCTTCTCCCTCGCCGCTTCCCACTGGGCCAGCTGGGACGTGTGGACGGCAGCCGCGGCATATGGTCTAACTAAACCAGGCAGGTCTCCTGCTCATAGATGTTGAGCAGACTGCAGAATGTGTGTGTGTGTGCATGTGTGTGTGTGTGTGTGTGTGTGTGCATGTGTGTGTGTGTGTGTGTGCATGTGTGTGTGTGTGTGTGTTTGTGTGTGTGTGTGTGTGTGTGTGTGTGTGTGTGCGTGTGTGTGTGCGTGTGTTTGTGTGTGTGCGTGTGTGCATGTGTGTGCGTGTGTGCATGTGTGTGCTGTAAGTATGTGTCTGTGTGTGTGTGGATACATGTGTGTGCGTGCACTGTGGTGAGGCGTGAGGCTCAGGATGACATCACTACTGAAATACATGCCCTCACTACGAGGCAGCAGAGAGAGAACAGACACACCCATAAGAGGATGTACTATGTGTGAGCCGAACCTGAATCAAGATCGTGAACAAGTGCTGTGCATTAGGATATAAAAAATACCTCCTAGGAAGTCACAGCACAAGCAGAGAAAGGTCGCTTAAACCATCAGTTAGAGTGACAAAACATCTTGTTCCGTGTGTTACACTTTTTAAAAATACACCTTGATGTGACACTTCTAGAGCAGGCTCCAGTATAGATTCTGGTTGCTGTTCCTCTTGTACCGCATGTACCAAAGGGGTGTGGTGCATGACCATTTCATCTTCTTAAAAAGACAAGTTGGTGTTAGGTTGATGAAAAGAGGGGCATGTCGGTCTCTTCCTCTCCCTCTCTCTAAAATACTCATCCTCCCAGGCGAGTGCAGTTAGGTGCACAAATGCGTGACTCAGGTGAGTTCATTAATTGATATTTAAGGGATTTTGGGTGACCTCTGGCAGATGCTGAGAGACCAACAGAAGCGAGAAAGAAAGAGAGGAAGAGAGAGGGAGCGAGAAAGAGAGAAAGATAAATGAGAGAGAGAAAAGGAGAGAGAAAGAGAGTGAGTAAGAGAGAGAGAGAGAGAAATGGGCTTTCATCCTCCTGGGCTTCCTCTTCCAGTCCCTTGTTTTTGGCATGGATCTAAGCGTGTTTGTTGGACACCATTTCTGACAACCACTTTGCTAAGTGCTTTTAAGTTGAGGCAATGACTGCATTAGCTAGTTGGACAAGTGAGCAAACAGCCCTGTTTGGTCATTACTTGTAATTTTATCTAGAGATGAAATAATGATGATGAAAAGGATCCATCACTCTCTTAAGAGGCTTGATGGGCTGTGTTAATGAGTGGCTGTTACTCGGTCCTATTTTTACGTTACAATTTCTTTTTTCCCCTTTTCTTTTTACCCACTCACTTTAAAGTCCCCGCAGCGTGCTATTTAAGCAATATAGCACGAGTGAGAGTGGGGTTGGTCATGGATATTCCCACGGGTGTTGTTCGGCCGTATCAGGCAACAACAGCCGTGGGAATATCCATGACCAATCCCACGATCACGAGTGCTATATTGCTTTTATACAACAATTCTACCACAAACTAAATAATCTGAAAACACCCCATTATTGTTTAAACATGTTAATATCGATATCGTTCTTACGCATCAAAAATAGTTCCCTTTTCAATAGACAGCGTCTTGGTTGCTAGGTAACCAACATTCCAGATCCCTCGTTACAGGTCTTTGTGGTTTACGTGTCTTCTTGAAAGAAATGTTGAAATTTGGGCTGAAATCACATTCATATCTAGCTTTGCTGCATGCATGTTACAAGGACACTGGGCCATGTCATGGTACTGCAAAAAAACGGAAACATAGCCTACATTGCAGAACCACTGAACTTTATTAATTTATGGTGAATAAATGTTACACTACTGTGCACAGCCCCATATGTTTTCTGACACGATGCTAGCACGTTAGCAGCGGTTAGCTAACTATGCTAACGTTAGTTATCTACAAGTCTCCTCCAAGTGACAATCATATAGGCCCTACACAATTGTTTATTATTGATATTCTTTGTTTATTATTGATATTCTCCTTAATGTAGTCTTAGCATGTTATTATGACCGCCGCGCAGCGAAGCGGCGGTCATATAGGTTTAGTCAGATTTTTTTTTTTTTCTTTTTTTCTTTTTCGCATGCCCAAATTTCTGTCAATGAGTCCCGGGACACTGAAAGACCGGGGTAGACGAAACTTGGTGGGCATGTAACCCCATATGGATAGCATGGAACCATCGTTTTTCGTTTTGATCTGTAGCCCCCCCGCTGGACTGCACCCCCCGAAAGGAGGGTAGGGCAGACACAGTTTTCTGTGAATATCTCGAGAACCGTAAGGTTTAGGAGGACCATTTTTTTTTGGTAAG
>NW_027468680.1:10937752-10977752 GCF_046254945.1 Alosa pseudoharengus
CCTCAGAAAAGTGGAGAGAGAGATGTAATCACCATGGAGACTAGAGAGGGCCGCAGCATCACAGTAGACTGATGCTGGACAGCTGTTGGCACAGGGGATTAGACTCAGACCCATGGCTTATGGTGCTTATGGTGCTTATGGTTGAGCTATCCATATGCTTATGATGATTGTTTTGATGATTTATCCTTGGCCATCAGAATGATTAAAAAGGCATTTTGAAGGTGTTTGAGGCTCAAGTGAGAGACGGTTGTGTTGTGAAAATGTGAAGTGTTGTAAAGAGTGTTATGTTAAAAGTGCTTTTATGACTCTGTGATATGCATGTCTGCAAGCAGTGTGTGTGCGTCTGTGTGTGTGCATTCGTGCTTACGTGTGTGTGTGTGAGTGCATCTGTGTGTGTGTCTGTGTGTGTGTGTGTGTGTGTGAGTGTGTGTGAGAGAGTGTATGTGTGTGTGTGTGCGTGTGTGTGAGTGTGAGTCAGAAAGAGAGAGAGAGAGGGAGAGAGAGAGAGAGGCAGTGAGAGGCATGTGTGTGTGTATGAGTGCTGTGACTACTGCTCTGGGCTAATATATTCCTGACTGCACTGTGCTGCGCTGCGTTGGCCCTGTGCTTGGCAGCAACTCTGACACGGGCTGCCCCCCCACCCCACCCCCCACCCCTGGGCACTGGAGTGTGTGACGCCCAAGGGCTCCAGTCTCTCCTTATCATGCCTAAGTCATGGCTCAGGGGTCACCAAATGACTCCGCAACTCATTTCCATGCACTGCACTTTACGTACGCGCCCCCCCCCCCTTCTCTCCCCTCTCCCTCTCTCCCCCTTTCTGTCTCTCTTTTTCTCTATCTCTATCTCCCTCTCTCTCTCTCCCTCTGTTTCTCTCCATCCCACCAAAGTGCTCTGCATACACTTAATTTGATCCACACTTTACCTAATGCACTCCTGACTAAGAGGCTGCCTAGGTGGAAGTCTTTAATGAGGACCCTACAGGTGTATGGCAGCACTCTCCTTTCTCTCCTTCTCTCTCTATCCCCCTCTCCCTCTCTCTCTCTCTCTCTCTCTCATAGCTTAGACGGCTAATGCTGATGACACCGGTTCTTTTTTGTGCACTCACCATGCCAGCCCTTGCTGCTGGAGAGAACCTGACCTAAAAGAGTCATTATCAGTGAAGTTGACTGGGCAGGGAAGGGCAGAGAGAGTCTCCATACATATTCACTGGGTCTCTCCGCGGCTAAGGTGGCCGCAATTACTGTAGGGTTTAATCTGAGGGGCCATCTTTGGGGAAGCTGAGGCCAGTGTGACGTGTAATTTTGCTCTTGGCTGGACTTTGAGTGGGCTGTGCTTTAACTGCTGCTGTAGAACTACACAGGGAAGGCCAGACCATAGGAGAATGTTTGTATGTGTGTCTGTTTTGTTTTTTAAGGGTTGTTTACTTGTGTGCTTTTGTGTGTGTGTGTGTGTGTGTGTGTGTGTGTGTGTGTGTGTGTGTGTGTGTGTGTGTGTGTGTGTGTGTGTGTGTGTGTGTGTGTGTGTGTGTGTGTGTGTGTGTGTGGGTTTGTTAGGGAGAGAGATGAGAGAGTAAGCTCTTTGGCATCTGTTTGTTTGAGTCTGTATGTATATGTATGTGTGTGTTTGTGTGTGAGAGAGAGAGAGAGAGAGAAACAACTTGTGTGTGCATGTGTGTGACAGAAGGAGAGCGATGGAGACCATAAAAAAGGTGAAAGGAAAAGCTCAGAGTGCACCATCAGCCCCACCTGCATTATTCAGAGGCCGTCTGCACAGGTCTCATTAGCACCGCTGGGAAATGGCTTCTGCTCCTGAGTGGATCTGCAGCCACTACTCCAGCCCACACCCAACGCACACACACACACACACACACACACACACACGCACACACACACCCCACGCACACACACACACGCACATGCACAGACACACACACACACACACACACACACACACGCACACACACTCCCCACGCACACACACACACCCCACGCACACACACACACGCACATGCACACACACACACACACACATGCACACACACACACACACACACACACACACACACACACACACACACACCACAAACACACATACACACACACACACAGGCACCTGGGCATCCACTTCTCCAACGCCCTCCCTGAACCTTAACCTCCAAGAGTGAGCAGCCTTTCAAGGTCACCTTCAGAGCAAAGAGCAACAGGGCTTCCTTCTACCTGAGGTAGCAATGGAGGGCATGCCCTTGTGTGACAAACTATTATATGTGAATATTATGTGAGGTGAAATGCCCCAGCTTGTGTGAATGGTTCAACCTTAGTCATTCTACTGCTGGAATCTGTAGTGGGGCCTTAAGTGGAGCCGGCGGATATTGAATTAGAGTCAATAACTTAGAAAATCATAACCTAAGAATCTACAGTGTATGGGAGGTTTTAAAGCTTTCTCCATTATGCTCGGCAAATATTCATACAGGGGGAACTAATGATCTGGAACTGGGAAACTGGTGGCAAAGTAGTGTCCTGCTGGGCCTCAGCACAAAGAGAGAGCATTTAAATTGTGTGTGTGTGTGTTTATATGTGTTTGTGTGTGTGTGTGTGTGTGTGTGTGTGTGTGTGTGTGTGTGTATGTGTGTGTGTTTGTGTCTGCATGCTGATATCTATTCATTTAGTCCCATTGGTGTACACATAAGCACACATGGATTGGGGTGTGTGCAGGATTGTAAGTGCCTTCGTGCATTTTAAGTAAGTACGTTTGTGTGCATATCTGTGTATGTGTATATTTGTGGGTCTTTATATATTTCTATGTGTATAATGTTTATATGCACATATGCACAGAGAGAGAGAGAGAGAGAGAGGGAGACAAAAGACAGAAAGTAGAAAGACACAGTGGAAAGACAAAGTGAGAGATTGCACAAGATGGAGTGAATGGAAAATGTCTTCACGCTTTTCTGCTCCCTCTACTCAGCGACGGGTCCAGAGACGCCTCCCTGCAGAGAGCCGGGCCCCTGGGTCTCATCCCAGCAGCAGCAGGAGGGGGAGAAGGGGCAGGAGCTGTCAGAGGTTCAGCCCACAGGGGCAACAACCAACACCCATCACACCTCCCCCTTTCAGCACTTTCCACTCGCACTGTTCTACTTTGGTGACATTGGTGCTCACTGCATGCACCTGCATGCACACACACACACACACTACCTACACACATGCACATACGCACGCACACACACACGCACGCACGCACGCATGCACGCACAAACACACACACACACACACACACACACACACACACACACACACACACACACAGTCAGTCAGTTGTTGTTCTCCATTGGTGGAACAACAAACCAGTTGCTACCGGAGCTCTTGAGGACCCAAGCCTTGCGAGAGTACCTCCTCTCCTACAGTAATACATGCAACATACGTAACATGCACTTGCAATGCACTTCCTGTCTTCTTGCCTTCTACTTCCTTCTACCTTCTTCTCCTTCTACCTCTACCTCCTTTGACTACATTTTAACTACTTAAACTTCTGCACTCTCATCCTCTGGTGGTATTTATTGTAGTTGTGTCTATTGTTACATAAGGTTTTGCAATGTAGGTTGACAGAAGTGCTAAATGAATACATTTAACACACACACAAACACACACGTACAGGAACGTGCCACATCCAAAAATGCACTCTCCCTCACTCACACACACACACACACACACACACACACACACACACACACACACACAAATTCAGACATATACAGACACACAGGCACACACAAACACCCATAGACACACATGCAAAGACACCCTCAAACACACTGAAAGATGCACAGAACCGTCACACACACACACACACATACACATGCACAAACCCATACACAGACACACACACATAAACACACGCACTACTGTTAATCTCTCTCTCACTCCACACACACACACACACACACACACACACACACACACACACACACACACACACACACACACACACACACACACACACACACACACACACACCAACGCTAATCTCGTAGTCTCTTTCTGTCTCACACGCATCCATCCATCTTGTTCTTCCTCTCACTTGCCTCCTCTCTCATGCACTTCTTCACACCCCACTCTAAAATATACGCTTGCCTTTCCATCTTTTGGTTTGCACTTCACACACAAACACACACACACACACACACATGCACGCAAGCACATGCACACACACACACATGCACACACACACACACACATGCACGCACATGTGCACACACACACACATACATACACACACACACACACACACACACACACACACACACACACGTGCACACACAAACACATAATTTGTCTTTATTCATTTTCCCCACAACGAGGTACAGATTTCTCTTCATTCTGAAAGTTTTCTTCCCCTGCACACATTCTCTCTCTCTCTCTTTCTCTCTCTGTCTCTCTCTACTGTAGGGGATAAGGGGGTTGTTGTGTGTGTGTATGTGTGTGTGTATGTGTGTGTGTGTGCGCGCGAGGTGTGTGTTTGTCAGGTGCTTTTTAACATATGATGTAGTGGGATTTTTATGTGTGAACGTATTTATGTATGTTTGTATGGTATGTGGTTTTGTATGAGGCACGTCATGATTTTATGGGTTGAGAAATGATCCAATAAATGGGTTTGAAACATCTCTCTCTCTCTCTCTCTCTCTCTCTCTGTCCCTCCATTTCTGTTTTTGTAAGTGGGAGCTCCTTATGGGTTTCCCCTCTGGCCAAACTCACAGTGAATGTCATGAGGAGGTTGTGCTCCCCACCTGGGTTGTGTATGAGATGGGCTGATGAGAGAACAATGTTTAGGAGGAAGGATGTAGAAAGAAAAGTAAGAAAGAAACACAGCATTTGCAGAGAAAGGAAAGATGAGGGAGAAACAGGGATCAAAATGGATCCTCCTCAGGGTTGTCAGAATATATCATGCTCACTGAAATTACAAAACTGGATACTTGCAGTCCACAGTGGAAAGAGTCATTTAATGAAGGCATATGTTTTGTCATAGTTATTCGTTTTGTCAAGTGAAAACATGATTTCTTGACATTTGTTACTGCATGCAGATACTGGCTTTGAGGCTAGTAAAACAACAGTTATAAGCAACAAAGCAATACATATGATCTAATTTATACATCTCACAAGCATGTTAATTTAAGTAATCACTACACTTTAAAATATGGTACTCTTATTACATAGTAACAATGCAAACAAGGACAGTGTAACACATGATTAAATCCAACAAACTGCAACGGAACAAAACAGCATACCAAAATACTGTACTCTATACAGATTAAAAATTAGATTTCAAGCACATGCATGCTCATGCAAGAATCAATATGCTGTTGTTCACTGATAATGAGTAGGCCTATGTCACACTGTACTTCGTGGTGGAACTGTACTGATATTCTTTCTCCAGGGCTTCCTTACAGCATGGAGGTAAAAAGACATGTGAGGTTATGGCCTGTTTGGCTTTAGGCCTGAACTGCCCTGCCTGCCTGCCTTTCTTGCGCTTTTCCTGCTGAGGTGAGATGTTTCATATTTAATAAGCAAACGCTGCATATGCAAGTCAGCCATTTGTGGTTTATTTATATATTTCTGGGGGAAAACTACTGCCTCATAAAATGCATCAGTGTGCATGAGAGTGCAACCAGTGAACAATATGAGTGTGTGTGTGTGTGTGTGTGTGTGTGTTGGGTAAATGTTGTGTGCCCATTGAAAGTGGTAAAACCCTTAGTGAAGCTTTTCATGGCCAAGCCAGACCTTGCTGTCCTGTTTTTTCTGTGTGTTTTTAGTGTTTGATATGTCGAATTGTGGGTGGATGTCTGTTATAAGGCTCAGCCCAAACACGTTCAGAGAAGATAAACACTTTGGATGGAAAGGTTAAGCACATCTTGATATATAAGATCAGTGGTAAATATTGTTAGAAACTAAGATTCATCTGGCTCGATGGTATTTTAAGCCCCCACCGTCGACTTCAAGGCAGCGCTGCGACTGTCGACTTCAAGGCACCTAACCCTAACCTTAACCCTAACCTAACCCTAGTGCCTTCCATGCAGCGCTGCCTGGAAGACAACGTTGGGGGGCTTAAAACACCATCGTGCATTAATCTGACACCATAAAATGAATAAGTTGATCGCCAATAATTAAAATGACATGGAGTGGATAAAATGTAAGGCATCAATCACACTCTGATTCCTCTGAATGTGTATTCTGTTGTCTGTTAGTCTCTAGCTGCACTGTTGTCTATTAGTCTCTAGCTGTACTGCTGTTTACTGGTCTAGCTATACTGGAGGTATGCAAAAGAGAACGTAAGGTAAACCCTGTCAGAAAGTCAGTCTCTGGTTTAGCTAAACTTCCATATTAATAATTCCTTCTTTGATCAAAAATGGTATGTTACTATCATATAGGCCTACACAGTTGCCATAATAGTCCAGACGAAATAAAGAGATGTAGTTTTACATATTGCACAAAGGAGAGCACATTTTAAACTGACTGAGGAATGGAGAACCTAGGGTTAACCCTTTACTATACAACCATAACTTTTCCTTGAATAATTAGGCTATTTATTATGACCGCTGCGCAGCGAAGCGGCGGTCATATAGGTTTAGTCAGAATATTTTTTTTTTTTTTTTCTTCTTTTTCGCATGGCCAAATTTCCGTCAATGATTCCCGGGACACTGAAAGACCGGGGTACACGAAACTTGGTGGGCATGTAACCCCACATGGATAGCATGGAACCATCGTTTTTCGTTTTGATCTGTAGCCCCCCCGCTGGACTGGACCCCCCGAAAGGAGGGTAGGGCAGACAGTTTTCTGTGAATATCTCGAGAACCGTAGGGTTTAGGAGGACCATTTTGTTTTTGTATGACACATACTCACACAGTAGACATATGTACGCTTGCATGCACAGGCACATACGCAGGCACACACACAAGCACGCACACACACACACACACACACACACACATACACACACACCCACACACATAACATAAACATGTACATGCACACATGCACACAATTCAAGAATTTTTCAGAATTATGAACAGGCAAGATGGAGGTGGGGTTGTATAAAATGAATTTTACATGTGAAATCTATGCACTAATCATGTTTTGGTACTTGTTGTCTAGCAGATACCAGTGAGAATTGAGTGTGGATAATGCAATGTAGTGAGACAGTTAGAATCATATAGGCCTTTCAGCGTGATTTATTTTTGTGGAAAAAATGTGCTGGACTGGGCGGCGGTCATATTTTGTACCGCTCTGCGGTACATCTAGTTCTATCTATCTAGTTTGTGCCACCCTGGTGGCCATTTTGTGTATTGTCCTGTGTTTGTTTTTGCCTGTTCCCCATGTGCTTTGTGTTACCTGCCTGTCATCTGTCTTTGTCTCCGCCCCATCTCCTTATTTGGTCTGTGCTTCCTGTCTTGTTTGTTTTCCCTCCATTTCTGCCTCCTCACCTGTTCCCTGTTATTGTCTTGTTGGTTTCGTCCAGTCCTCTGTCTCTCTGTTAATTGCTCTGTATTTCTACCCTCCTGTTTCTCTGTTCCTTGTTGGATCGTCTCTCTGTTTCTCCTTGTCTAACCCAAGTCCTGTTTGTTGTAAGTAAGTCTAATTGTTAAGTTCGTGTTAAAATAAATTGTGTTTTGTCTGTAATTCTGCCTGTTGGAGTCTTGCACTTGGGTCCTCCTGCACACCCCTGACATTGCCAGCCAAGGAAAGCAAACATTTAATGCTCGATCACATCCGTGACATGCAGAACGATTAACAACAGTGTGCCAACTTGACTTGTGAATCTAATTGTAACATAAATCACAACTGGCTCAAATGAACACAATAAGTAGGCTGTGAGTGTTTCAAATCGAAATTGTTGTTAGAGCTAATTCATCAGCATTGATTAGCATCCCGTGCTAGCCAATGGCCACAGTGTGCCACACTTTAACTTTGCCAACTTGTCATCAACAGATCAGACTCAGAATCAGCTTTATTGGCCAGGTTTGCATAAACAAACAAAGCAATTTGATGGTAACACTTTACGCGGTAAGGGTACATGAATTATCATGAATTAATTCATGATTTAGGCATTACTTTATTCCTTTATATCTTATGAATCATCAGGAATTTACATGAGTTCATAGTCTCTCATTCATGCCCTCATGCATGAACAACACCTCAACTAAGACATTAGGTACAGTACGATGGGTACGTAATTATGATTTCTTAAGCATGATCGTCATGATTACATGAATTTAAGGTTAATTGCTCATGAGCTCATAATGTCTGTTAAAGTATTGAATAAATGACATGTAGAGAACTGCAAAGCTGTGTTCAAATCAGAATTTTAGCAGTGATGATCACATTTTTGGCAGAAAAAGAAATAATCATGATCATGCTTAATAAATCATGATTCATGATGATGTGCCCACCGTACCTAATGCTTCAGTTGATGAACTGTTCATGTATGAGGTCACAAATGACAGACTATGAATTTTACGTGAATTCCTGATGATTCATGAGATAATAAGAAATGAAGTAATACATAAAACATGAATTAATTAATGCATGAATTCATGATAATTCATGTACACTTACCGTTAAGTGTTACACACTTAACATATAAAGAATAAAAACAGAAAGGCCAGTAAGAAATATAAAACATACTGTAATAGAAATATATATATATTACAACAAACAAACAAAAAAACAGTAACAATATAAGAGAACTAAGAATAAGTATTTGCAGGATTAATAGTATGAAGAGCAGTAGAATATGGCAGTGTATAAGTGTAATTACAGTATGTACATTTGTAAATTAATAAATCGAACACTATTTTGGGTTATCTTCATCTAAATAATGCTTTCCTGTGCATTAGCCTACCATACACAATGGAGCCAGCAATAATATTCAATATTCCCAAGATGGCACATATTTGGACATTCACTTTTATGACGTCAAATTTATGACATGGTGGCGACACCTAGTACTGCTGTTTACTGGTCTCTATAGCTGCACTGCTGTTTACTGGTCTCTATAGCTGCACTGCTGTTTACTGGTCTCTATAGCTGCACTGCTGTTTACTGGTCTCTAGCGGTACTACTGTTTACCGGTCTCTGTATTGATGTTTACTGGTCTCCATATTGCTGTTTACTGGTCTCTAGATGCACTGCTGTTTACTGGTCTCTATACTACTGTTTACTGGTCTATAGCTGCACTGCTGTTTACTGGTCTCTATTGATGTTTACTGGTCTCTAGATGCACTGCTGTTTACTGGTCTCTATTGATGTTTACTGGTCTCTAGCTGCACTGCTGTTTACTGGTCTCTATTGATGTTTACTGGTCTCTAGCTGCACTGCTGTTTACTGGTCTCTATACTACTGTTTACTGGTCTCTCTAGATGCACTGCTGTTTACTGGTCTCTATACTGCTGTTTACTGGTCTCTAGATGCACTACTGTTTACTGGTCTCTATACTACTGTTTACTGGTCTCTCTAGATGCACTGCTGTTTACTGTACTCTAGATGCACTACTGTTTACTGGTCTCTAGATGCACTGCTGTTTACTGGTCTCTATACTGCTGTTTACTGGTCTCTAGATGCACTGCTGTTTACTGGTCTCTAGATACACTGCTGTTTACTGGTCTCTATACTGCTGTTTACTGGTCTCTAGATGCACTGCTGTTTACTGGTCTCTAGATGCACTGCTGTTTACTGGTCTCTAGCTGCACTGCTGTTTACTGGTCTCTATACTGCTGTTTACTGGTCTCTAGATGCACTGCTGTTTACTGGTCTCTAGCGGTACTGCTGTTCACTAGCGGTACTGTGCATGTGCTTTAGATTTTCTGGGGTGCTTTTTTGTCACAGGTTGCTTTTTATCACAGCAGTGTCAGTTCATACACCGCTATATGTAAATAATCTGTGCCTTCTGTGCCTATTAGCCTGAAGAGCTGGATTTAATGTAGGATCTTTCAGGTTATTACAACAAATCCTCTTGGCAAAAAGGTCTTTCCTTCATAGTAAATAAGCAGCAGCCTTTCTAAAGTGGTTTCAGTATTCTGTGACAGGATTTAACACCATTTACGGCAAGCCTCTTACTCAGACATTCAGAATGCCCCGAATGCATATTTTGCATGTGCCCAGTGTAAAATAATTAACATCAATTCTTTACAGTACTTTTTAATGCAACAATTATCAACCATCTGTTCCCTACTCCATTTTTCATGAGCTAGCAGCTGCCGTTCTTTCTTGCTCACACTCTTTCTGCACCTCTTTCGCCCTAGCTCCCTTTCTCTTGCTCTCCATCTCTCCCTCTCTTTCTGCCTTCTGTCATCACCATATCTCTCCCATCATTCCCTCCTCATTCTCCCTCGTTCCATTGTTGCTCTATTAACACATGGTAGGGATATTGCCACAAACATTTTTTTCTGCGGTCAGGGTAATGGCATCATTCACTACACTTAAAAAGCCATTGAACAGCTCACAAATCACTGGACAAGCCTAAAAGCCTGATTGATGCCAGAGCTCAGTAGGTTCCATATGGTTGTAGGCAAAAGACATGAAGATAAAACGGAGATGTTTCATGCATACTGGTGTTTTGCATGTGCTTGTATTTCTCTTTCTCTCGGTCTATCGATCTCTTCTCTCTCTCTCTGCATGTGTGTGTGTGTGTGTGTGTGTGTGTGTAGGTGTGTGCATTCCTGGTAGAGTGACATGCAAGGCCTGGGTGGTCCTCCTGCTGGAGCTGTCAGCAGCTGATTAGAGACACACTGTCTGCAGCAGCAGCAGCAGCACAGCAGCCTGAGACCAGCCCACCATCACCGCCAGCAGGAGAGAGATGCAGACGTGGGTGGGAGAGAGAGAGAGAGAGAGACAGAGAAACAATGAAAGACCAGACAGAGAAAGTGGGAGGGAGAAAGAGAGGGAGGGAGTTGGTTGAAAAGATGATAGAACAGATGAGGAGAGGAAGAGGAAGATTTGGAGAGGGGGCATTGAAGGAGGGATGAGTGATTGAAGCCAGGGGAGAGAAAGAACACATTTGAAACAGGAATTAGATCAGGAGTAAGATCACTGAGGAATTGGGAATTATTCAAAAGAAGACAGAGAATTGTGGAAGTGGAAACTCTAAGAAATGGACAAGAGTTTAATATGGAGAGGAAATGTGACCGATATGATTATATCATGTACCAAGAAAACACACACACACACACACACACACACTTATTCACACTCCAAACCTACTCAGCGTACACACACACACACATACACACTGCTCACTGGAGTCCCTCAGACAAACAGGAGGGACCATTTGAGCCCACAAAAGAGCTGACGAGAGGCAGCGCTCAGTGAGCCTGAGAGTGTGTCAACAGTGTGCTTATTCCCTCCCTATGGAGCCCATCCTGAGAAAGAAGGAGTCACCCACATCTCTCTCTCTCTCTCTCTCTCTCTCTCTCTCTCTCTCTCTCTCTCTCTCTCTCTCTCTCTCTCTCTCTCTTTTCCTCTCCATGGGCACACACCAGTGTTGGTCCTGACTGTGAGGCATTTTATTTTGGGAGATGTGAGCTTGTTATCCCTTTCAAGAATAAGGGAAAGAGCCAAGCAAAAAGAAGGGTGGCGGGGGAAAAAGAAAGAAAATAAGAATTGCAATGCAGCTGACTCAGGAGATCAAAGCCTCCCCCCTCCTTTTTTCTTACTTTTTTCATGCCCCAGCTTTTCCTTTTTTTTTTGTAGTGAAGTAGTAGCATTTCTTTTTAATCACTGTGCCTTTTTTCAATAGTCAGTTCTAACAGAGCAAAGAAAGAGGGATGGAGAGAGGGGGGGAGGAGAGAAGAACTGAGTGGAGAGAGGAGAAGAGGAGAGGAAAGAAGAGAAGAAGACATAAGGGTAGAGAAGAGATGAGTAGAGCAGAGAAGAAGAGGGAAGAGAAGACAAGAGAAGATAAGAGATGTGCGTTGTGACCAGACTAATCAGCTCATCTGGGAGATCTTGGGGCCCCCAGGGGCCTCAGTGGGCCGTGCCTGTTTTTGGCCCCTTTTCCAGGCCATCGATTTCTCTCAGACCACACTCTCCTGCTGTGCCATGACCAGCAGCCATAATACACCACAGCAGCCATAACACACCACAGGAGCCATAACAGACCACAGGAGCCATAACACACCACAGTTAACACACCACAGGACCCATAACACACCACAGAGGCCATAACACACCACAGGACCCATAACACACCACAGTTAACACACCACAGGACCCATAATACACCACAGTTAACACACCACAGGACCCATAACACACCACAGCAGCCATAACACACCACAGGACCCATAATACACTACAGGAGCCATAACACACCACAGGAGCCATAACACACCACAGTTAACACACCACAGGACCCATAACACACCACAACAGCCATAATACACCACAGGAGCCAAAACACACCACAGGAGCCATAACACACCACAGTTAACACCACAGGACCCATAACACACCACAGCAGCCATAACACACCACAGGAGCCATTACAGACCACAGGGGATCGTCCATGTGCACCCCACACCAACCACCCTACCCCCCCCCCCCCACACACACACACACAGACACACACTCGCACCAATGTCACCACCACAGCCTATCCACCTCAAGACCAATACAACAGTCAAAGCAGACTTGCTATTCCCTAAAAACCATCACCACCACCACATCCACCACCATCTGTCTTCTACTGCATTATCTCTAGGAGTCAGAATTCACAGCACAGCAGCCCACCCCCCCACTCCTGCTCCCAGAACCACCATCGTCATCCCCCTTCAGCCCCCACACCCATAACACCATAACAAATTCACTAGTCCCCCATTACCAATCAACACCATCTCTCATCCCTGCTCCTGCTTCATGGCCAGAGGCCATAACACATCTCTTGTACCCCCCCCCCCCCCCCACCGCCACACACACACACACACTCACACACCAAAGAAGACCAACTATTCTCCCAGTGCCTCCACCAGATATAACCAGGAGCCATTATAACCACAGAGAGAGAGAGAGAAAGAGAGAGAGATTAAGTTATAGAGGGAGAGACAAAGTGAGATAGACACTGAGAATGAAAGAGCATGACAAAGAGCAGTAGAAGAAAATGAGAGGAAAAAAGATAGACATGGAAAAAAGAGAGAGTGGGGGGCATATTAAAGGAACACGCCACCCAAAATCAGTAGTGATATATGTTCTTACCGTAACTTTCACGAGTTGAGTCGTACCTCTCCCGCGTCGGTAGGTGCACTCAAACGCTCTGTCGCGCGGCGCGAATGTGTTAGCATGTTGCTATGCTAGCGGGCTCTGCCGTGGCCGTAGAGAGAGGCACATAGCAGTATTCAAATACCTCCACGTTTTACCTACTTAAATACAGTTGCACGAGTAGTTGATGAAAAATGTTAGGGCACACAACATGAAACGTGACGATTTTCCAAGCGAATAAACATGAGAACTACAATGTGTGGCGCAATAGCACTTGGGAGTACTTTGACCTAGCGTGGTAATATTATTAACACCTAATTGTAGATCCTGTAGAATAGGCAACAGGCCGATGTGCGTTTTATTTGGAGACTGTTTTGCGCGACAGAGACTGAGTTTGCTGCTGATATTCTGGGGATAGGCCTAGCCAATGTACGACTTTTGCCTTTTAATATATTTGCTGCATTAGATCAGTCTTTCTAGAACAGGCAAGGGCTTTCTAGCCTCACGTCGCTGCATCACCCATATTAAAACAACCAGCGGATGGTGGGCAGGTGTAGTTTTGAAAATTGGTCAACAAACTTTGGTGCTGATGGATGGCTGATGGATGATAAGTTTTGCTATGCAGTTATGGTTGAAATAATAGCCCATCAGCGCATCTATAGTGTGTGTGCCTCTCTCGCTCAGAGGGGAGGGAGAGGCTGAGGGTCGATCCAGCATGGATTCTAAACTCTGTGGTGGATAGGATCTACAATTAGGTGTTAATAATATTACCACGCTAGGTCAAAGTACTCCCAAGTGCTATTGCGCCACACATTGTAGTTCTCCTGTTTATTCGCTTGGAAAATCGTCACGTTTAATGTTGTGTGCCCTAACATTTTTCATCAACTACTCGTGCAACTGTATTTAAGTAGGTAAAACGTGGAGGTGTTTGAATACTGCTATGTGCCTCTCTCTACGGCCACGGCAGAGCCCGCTAGCATAGCAACATGCTAACACATTCGCGCCGCGCTACAGAGCGTTTGAGTGCAGCTACCGACGCGGGAGAGGTACGACTCAACTCGTGAAAGTTACGGTAAGAACATATATCACTACTGATTTTGGGTGGCGTGTTCCTTTAAAGGAAGGGGCATAGAGAACAAGGGAAGGAGGAAGGAGGGAGAGAGAGAGAGAGAGAGAGAGAGAGTGAAAAGAGTAAGAAAGAGAGTGAGTGTGTGACCCTGATGTGATGTGTGATCTCGGGCCCCCCGTGGTGAGGAGTCATGGCTGCTGCGTTGCCCTGGCGTCAGTGTAGTGTGGCGCGGATCGTCCCTGGACAGCTCCTCCAGCACTGCTTACTCATCCACAGTACCTCTCCTCAGAGCCGCCTGCTGGGATCACACCCCCCGCCAGCTCTCTCTCTCTCTCTCTCTCTCTCTCTCTCTCTCTCTCTCTCTCTCTCTCTCTCTCTCTCTCTCTCTCTCTCTCTCTCTCTCTCTCGCTCTCTTAATTCAATTCAACATTGCTTTATTAGCATGAAGGTATGGTAGGTACAGTGTTACCAAAGCACAAAAACAAAACAGCATAACAACTTGTACAATAACATTGCAACATTGAGAACATTCAGGGGGAAAAAATTGAAGACATCTCTCTCTCTCTGACTTGCTTCCTCTTTCTCTACCATCCATATTTCTCTCTCTCCCCATCTTTCTCTTAGTCTCACTCCCTCTCATTCTCCTCATTTCATAGTTTCTCTCTCAACCATCTCTCTTTCTCTTGTTTCCATTCACTCTTTCGCTCACTTGTTTCTTTGCCCTTAACAGCAAGGCACTCAGCTGTAATGACCATCTTTGCCTCCCCTCTCTCTCTCCCCCTCTCTCTTTCTCCCTCTCTTCCCTCTCTCAGAATTGATCTAGCGCTTTCTTTCTTTGTGCACATTTACCTACAGTACCTCACTTAGTCTCTCCTTCTCTATCCCTCTCTTTCCATTGCATTTTCAATCCAAAGTCTGCACTGTAGAGCTCTGCTAGGCCCTGGGCAGCATGCAGACACCCACCCTCACCACTGTCCCCACCCTAACCCTCACATTGACTCAGGCATAGGCCCAGCTCCACGCCTAACCCTACACTCTTAAAACAAATGTGTTGTCCCTATCTGGACACAAACATGTGTTAAAACAACACAAGTTGCGCTGTTTTTAACACATTCGTTTTAAGAGTGTAGTGCGGCCCTGGGCCCCAGGCTTCCTGCAAACACCCACCCACACCTGGGCTAAACTTAAAGAAGCAGAAAGATGGATAGATTGAAAATAAGACTGGTGGACGGACAAATAGATACATAAATATGCTAAATAAGTGAATGCTTTATTAAATAGGCACACTTCCTAAAAGCAGAGGGAGGATGATATGACTGTTTTTGTTGATTATTATTTGTTGATTATTAAAAAAAAAAAAAAAACACCCACCCACACCTCAGACCTAACCCTAACCCTACCTAACCCTAACCCGGCCACATCCCCCTGCCTAACCCTAGGGCTGCCCTGGAGAGCTGGCCCAGTCACAGACACCAGCCTCACTGCTGCCTGTGGTGTCTAATTCTGATTAACTAATTCAAACTCAGAAGGATTTTGACAAAGTGAAAGAAAGTGTAGCTTTAATGCATTCCAGAGCATGGGTTTGCGAAGCAAGCTGGCTCTACCATCTTGGTCTTAGGCTTTATAGCCTGTCTTCACATGGCCTCATTTGTTTTTTCTCACTCAGAATAGACAGAATATCCTCCTTCTCCATACTTGGCAATACATAGTTGCCTTGTTCTTCCATCGATTTACTTCTTTTTGACCTCTAACCTCGCTGACCATACATTCCTTATGGCTTGCTCATCTCTCTTGGCGCCAAGCCTTATTTGTGTGGATAATATTAGTCATCTGTCATTCCCAGGAAATGCCACCAACCTGCCCCAGTCACAGGCAAGATGGACTGAAAGGATCTGGTCATATTCTGAGGCTGCCAATATTAGATCAGTCATGTTCATTGTTGAGACCATGGAAAGTCTAACCTTTGAGTTCACTTCTTGGCAGAACATGCAGGCATTCCAGTTCATGGTCACAACAGAACTCCTCGTCTTCACGATCCTCAACACAGAGAAGCAATTGACAGAGTGCTTGTTGTCCAGAACACAGAAGAGCACTTGGTCTGGCACCGCTTGTGCTACATTTATGCATCTTTTACTAGTAAAAGCCACATTTCCAGGCTGCAACCAAAGTCCAGTGAAACATCTGCAGATGTGGACAAAGGAGTTCTGTTGTGACCATGAACTGGAATGCCTGAATGTTTAATTTTTGATGAAAAATACGATGTGTGGAAATAACTGCAGAAAGTAATAGAAATAGAAAGTAGAATAGAAAAACCTCTTGGATGACTCCGAACTCAATTCACACAATTTGATCCAAAGACAATCAAAACTCAGCTTGGGAACAGGGCTAGTTGGATTTAGCACACCTTAATTATGATAACAAGTCCTGTTCCCAACTTTTACTAAAAAATGCCTCTAGGATGCACATATCTCAAAAATAGCACGTGAAACTACAGTTTCTCATACTGTATGTTTAGGCACCCATGTTTGTTTGTATCTGCCCATTTCTATGTATAGGCTATGATTAGGCACTGATTCTGTATTTTGTTAGTGTTGTTTTTTTTCTTCTATCTATGTTATTTAAATATGGGGCTATATGGTAATTCTGTTTGGGGTTCTCTGTATATCTGTAGTTTGTCATTACTTTTCATTTCTACCTTCCAGAATTTCTCTCTCTCTCTATCTCTCCCCCTGTCCCTCTCTCTCAACATGATCACTGCCTCCTAATCAAACGTCTCTCTCTCTCTCTCTCTCTCTCTCTCGCTGTTCTGGGCCCTCTACCTGCCTGTGGCCAGAGTCTTTGGATGACAGACGTCACAGTCGAATGACGCACTCGTCTCTCTCTCTCATCCCTTCATCTCTGTCACACTCCCAATTACCTCAGGTATAACACTTTTTCTTTTTTCTTTCTTTTTTCCCCCTTCCAGATCATGCGGTTCCTGACTGCCAGAGTGTGATAGAACACCACAGGAAAATAAAAGAGAACTCAAGAGGCGCCCTCTCATTGCCAAATAGCAGTGGCAAAGTCATCAATAATTCATTGATAAGTGCGTTCATTTAGACTGCCTGAGCTCAAGCTGCTGAAAGAATGAGACAATATCAGCTATAGCCGGGGCTATTTTTATCCCCGTCCGGTTATTGATGGCCCTTTCCCTGAACAAACAGGGATCGTGCTACCCTTCTTGTTAGATATATTAAACAATTTGCATGTTAGTCCAGGAATGGGCCTGCCCCGGACAAGATTTAAATGAGATTTGGAGTACTTCATTAGATCTGCCTTGTAGATGCTCTTGTTTACATATAACAACATAATGCTGGCATGCATGCATTTTGTTGCACGCGAATACAGAAATTTGAAAATCAAACTGCCCATACACCAATATGGTTATAGGATCTGCTAAGTAATTTGTATGTATTTGTACCTCTAATACTGTTGAGCAACTGACGTCCTTCATCGGGCAGGAACAGAACAACATTTCATTCTCAAAACTCTAGAAACTGGTCTTTCTTCAGTTCCTAAACATTTACAGAATTTTGATAAATGAAGAAGTGAAGCAACACAGTGGTAAAATGCCCCCATCCCAACTTTTTTTTTGAAACATTGCTGGCATCACATTCAAAATGAACATATATATTCCATGAAATAGTCAACATTTTTATTTTCAACATTTGAAATGTTTCTATGTCCTTTTTGCTGCTATATGGGTTTACGAGACTTTTGCATTTTACAACGTTCCAACTTTTTCTGATGTGGGGTGTACTTTAGTTTTGTAACATGAAAAACTGATAGGAAAATGCTCACATGCTCACAAGAACTCCGAGAATGTGCAGAACAGAGCGTCTGTCAGCTACACAGACCCTAAACAGGTGTGAGGTAATTTATGATATGCGTCAGAAGAACTTGGAAGAAGAACTAGGAGGAACTAGGAGGAACTAGCTGATTTTCTACCTGCATGGCAAAGTTCCACTTATAGAACATTAGTGACTACCAGATGGATATGGTACTGGCTTTGATACTATCAGAGTGCCACTCAACGATTTCCTTTCATTTGGTGTACAGTATTTCATACAGTTCTGTAAGGGGTGTGTTCAAGGGCGTAGGTTTGGTCTGAACTTTGGTGGGGACACTACCCAGCCCCCCCCCCAAAAGAAATGAAATAATTTATGATGCGTGCCTGACTTTAACTTTGTATGATTGTATGATGCATTACCTACTGATGCATATGCAGTAAAACATTTAGTCAAAACACCATGTCAAAATACCTGTATCCCTGAATCTTCCCTATCTGCGCAACAACCTGGCAGGGGTTCCTCTGTCACTTTATAATATTGATGTCATGATCAGTGATATAGCACGACTCAAATATCGAAGAAGACCAGTAGTATTCACTAGGTCTATAACTAGCCTATAACTATCTAACACTAAAAAAACCCACGATGTCCTTATTCAAGTTCACCTGCTACTGTGAGTGACCCTGCCACACCACCACTGTCTGATAAAGGGAGCGGCTGGGTTGCTTTTTCTGTCATCTGACAAAGTAACAAATCGATTGCCATTATTAGTGAGAAAACGATTGGAAACAATGTTTTGCATTCATGTTCTATTTCCAGCACGTCAAGCCTATAGAAATGCATTTGTTTTCACTGACATCCTCGTGCCATTTTCATTCATTTTAGCAAACATGTATAGCATTGCTGGTTAAAAGCATGCATTTCCTTTCCTTAGTAACCATTGTCATAGTACACAAATCTGCTAGCGCGATAGCTGAACTAGCTGGTATTTGGTGATTCCAACGTCCGTTTAATACGGTAGGCTATACATATAGCACTGTCAACTAAATGTGTACCAAAATGTACCGAAGTTTCTGACATTCATAGTGCATAATATTATGACTTAGGCCTACACTTTGTTTCTTGAAATAACTTATGATGTCCTCCACCTTTCTTTTCTTGCCCGACATCCTCAAATCGACAGCAAAGCAAAGATAGAGCTAAGATCTTTGCAGCCAAACTTCTAATCGACATCATTACATAGGCTAAGCCAATCAAAAAACAGGCCTGTCTCAAAGACGTATTTTGGGTGGCGGTACTGAAGTGGGACATTGTTTAACCTTTTGTGTAGGCTACCGCATGAGGCGCTTTTTTCCCCGTTTCAACCTGAATATTGGTGGGGACATTTCAATCATTATTTGATATTGGTGTGGACACGTCCTTCGGACCCCACGCAAATCTACGCCCATGGGTATGTTGAACGGCTGTCAGGGGAGAGAGAGAATAAGATAATGATGTTCATTGGATGCACAGTGTTGTATCTCTGAAGAATACTGTGCCATTAAGCTAACAGTCTTAACATACACACACACCAAACACACACCCATGCATGCTTGCATACACACTTGAAAGCAGATAATTTTAGAATAAATGAATATGTGAACGTGCTGTTTCAGTTGCTAAACACTGAGTTAAGTGTAATGGGACTGGGGGAGTAGTTGAATCTGCTGTTTGAGTCGCTAAACATCAACTTTCACGGCTGATTAAAGTCAGACTCTGCACACACTGGCGGAGCTGAGGCTACCACACCACACAGCCGTTAGCCTCTCGTGTGTGCTAAGCACCAGCTCTTCGCCGAACGCGCTCCATATGGCAGAAGGGGGGTGTGCTCGTTGCCGCTCGATCGAAAAAAATAACTCCCGCGACAAACACCAACACCCCCCGCCAGCTGTTTTTTGCACACCGCTAGCACTCCATCAGGTGAAAGTCTCCCCAGGTGTTACCTGACTGAAAAGGTGTCATGACGGAGATTATGTGACGGGTGCAGTCAAAGTCGCAAGGGGGGAAAAAGCAGCTGCCTCCCCTACCGATGGCTGTCACGGTTTGAGGCCTTTAAGGCAAAAGCAGTCACGTTAGTTTAATAATGACATTACCTAGTGCTGTAACACCAATCGGCATGAACCCCTTGTTTGTGCACAGCTGGTGTGTTGCTCGACAAACGAGCAAAGCCCACAAATAAAGCCAGGAAAAGTTTCAATTTAGTTCTTTATGCTGAAGAAAAAAAAAAAGTTGTTGGCAATGTTGGGGTGTGTGAGTGACAACCACCTCTCCCCAGTATCTGCAGACAATTTCACACATTATTTTTTCCCTGACTGCTATGCAAAGGAGCACCAATTATATAGCACTCTACCTTCTAGTGCTGACTGAGCTCCCTGCTGTGCTATCCGCAGCTGAGCTAAAAAGTGTGGCTTGCTATGACAAATGTTCCTCTGATTGACTGGTTCTGGGGATATAATGGGTTAACATCATAGGGAGGTTAGCTTGCGTTTATCAAAGTGGGCTGGGCACAGCAATCTAGATAGATAGATACTTTATTGATCCCCAAGGGGAAATTCAAGGGTCTCAGTAGCATACAGACATCACACACAACATGCACTTACAGCAGAAATGGTAAACATAAGTATAAGTATAAACATATAACTAAACTCCACTGTACAATAAAGACAGTAGAATATAAGAAAACGAACAAAACTAAATACTATATTATATACTATATTACTATATTAAATACTATATTATAATATACTACATGTACATAAATTAAATTTAAAAAGTCCAATGTGCTTGAGGGTGATCAAGCATAAGACGCTTGTAGTGACAGGGCCAGGACTGGTAAGGTGCTCAAGGGAGTGTCATGGTGAAGGTGCAAAAAGTAGTCCAACCATAGTCCTTTAGTTATGTGTGCATGGTAAGGTGCTCAAGAGAGTGAGTGTCATGGTGAAGGTGCAAAAAGTAGTCCAACATTAGTCCAACAGTGCAACAGTGCAAGAATAAGGTCTAGAGACCAACATAAATAATATGGACAAATAGGAAAGTAAAGTATAATGTAGACATTAGGGGTGTGAATCTCTCATGTAAAAGACGATACGATTCGCATCGAGATACATGGGCACGATTCGATACAAGAAAAGATACATGTTTATAAAAAACGATTCAGTACGATTCGATGCGATGCAATTCGATGCAGTTCAAGAATGGAAAGCATTCTGAAAGATTTTTTATCATTTGCTCAAGGTGCACATTAATTTTATATTATCAGTTATCGGTCATGGTTGTCAATTAGGCAAAAAAAATGTGTGAATATGATTATCTAAACTGAGGTTTGTTTCATATACTGTATTGAAATGAAAAAAGAATAGTCTACATTTCAGTCAAACACAGCAGCCAAATACAACATATTTGTTTTTATAGACTTTATAGATTTTATAGAGTTATATCTGATTGTTTTCATGGAGCTGTAGCCTTGTTGAGGTAAGACAATACCGAAATAAAATAAAACAGTGCTTAAGACACTCTTGGCCTTTTCTCATATAGCCTACAAGAATAAAATAGGCCTACATATCAATGAACTCTCTGGGTTTATTTTGTTCCAACGGTAGACTTATAATGCCACAAGTCTGAGTGAATGAACAAAATAATCGGCTAATCATTTGTGCATTGTTTTAGCAAGGGACAAATTATTATTTAACATTAAGGAAATCCCTTCATCAAACGTAAGGCTATTCTCTACAGACTATCGTTGCTGTTTAGTGTTTAATTTCGCGCTGGATTTTGAAAAACAAAAGAGTAAAAACTGTAAAACAAACGACCGAGTGCGAGTTGTCACGTGCTTAAGTTGCAGTAGATGTATGCATAGGTGCCAACTCTCACGCATTGGCCGTGAGACACACGCATTTGATTAGTTTCACACGCTCACACGCCACACCCCCGATTTCTCACGCTGAAGTGTCAACCCGGTCGGTCAGATGCCTGAAAAATGAGTTTAGCCTATCTATAGATCTACCTGTTGAGCCACTATTATGCTTTCAGAGACGGTGAGAGGGTTCAAGAGCACCCCCTGTCTGTGGAATTTTCTAAATTTTCTCTCATTTGCGATGCTACTTCAGAAGCCATCCCAGGCGCACCCCCCCCCCCCCCCCCCGCATTTCCCCGGCTTCAGGTATGCTTTGAGTATTATTGAGTATTTTTCACGCTGAAGTGTCAACCTGGTAGGTCAAATACCTGGCAGATGAGGTTCAACTAAACTAAACCTATACATATGATATCACACATCATGTGAACGTGCGGAATCTAAGCTTTCCAATGATATTAGCGCCAAGTTGCTGTGATAAATGGTTCGCGAGAGAATTAACATTGAACCGACGTGCAATTTAGGCTAATCATATTTGCATTTACCCATTACTCTCGGTTTAATATTTCACTAACCCTTCACACAACACGTGGAAAACCCTATTTCACAATAAACAGCAAACCTACCGAATACGAGGATATAAAGCATGCCTCTGTGCAATAAGTGGTTCCTGAGTAATCCGGTTTTGAAATTGCAACACATTTCTACATAGCCTCATTGGGGCGAAATTATAATGTATTCTAATGTTAACTATTTGTCAGTAGGCCTACATACATTTTTGTAAATTGCTCAGCCATAGATTATCCCACTATCATGGTTCTTATATTGTCAGGTTCCAGCCAATCCCATTACATATAAATGAATATATTTATATTGGCATGCTTCCTAGTGACATTAATGCAAAAATATGAAGAAAATCAAATAGCGAGACACAAATATTGATATAAAGCCTGACATAAGCCATATGCAAACATTCACATCATGCAGATATGGGTACATCCTGAAAAAGGAATAGCATGTAGGCTATAGGCTATGGCCATTACAATGACCAATATATTATCTTAAATAAACCAGCTGAATAACACAGGTGACCACTTCTGCATAATTTCATGGAGTGCTGAAATGTACACATATTTCTGAACTGTGAAATGTAGCATATGTTTTTGTGGTTGTGAACTTATTGCAATATCACCATAACTATTCCACCTGCATGTGCATGGTTATAATTCTGAAGTGCAAAATAGCTTAGGCTACAGCACAAATATTTCCATAAAAATAAGCAAGTCTGACCTCTGAATTTATTTTGAAAGTGCATCTGATTGATGCAAAATATACAAACATTTCTTAAATTCTTACAAAACACCCACCCACTCTTTAAAATTGTTAGTTTGGACCCTCCACCCCCACTTTTGCCATGTGAAATACCAGTGCTGTTTTCAGCATCTGTTTAGTGCTTCATTGTCATTTTCATTGGATTCTCCCATTTTCGCGTAAATCGCTCATAAACTTTTTTTTTTTTGTTACACGCATTCTCCCATTCCGCTTCTGTCACACACACAGTGACAAGCGCCAAATCCCCCGCAGTGTTGAAGAGATCAGTCGTCCCCCTCACTTTTGACAAGGTAAAAAGCCTTATAGGTATGCCAAATAAATAATAACCTATAGGTTTACGCTAGGCTATGTAAAACTCCCCATTAACAGCATCACGTCACTAACCACAGCTAAGACTGCACAATCTCTATTCACTCTGTTGGATATCTGAAGCCAGTTTGTCTACCTAGATACTGTAAATCCTCAAATTATGGCCGGGGTCTTAAGACAAAGTACAGGCCTTTAGGGGCAGGATTGTATTCGAGACAGCCCTTTATTTCTTATGCGAGTTTTATTTTGAGACATGCGTTTCTTGGAGCGGGATACTGGTAGGCCTTCTAAAGCATGACATTTTCGGTTTAGTTTGATATTTAATTTACTTTTGGACTGTTTGATTATATTGTTAAATGTTGGGACTGATGGGCACTGAAATCTGGGGAGGTATTTGATGATCACTATTACGTTCCATGTGTCGGGATTTCAAACAAACCATCCGCTTTCATACGTTCATTGATGAACGTCCGCGGTGCTGTAATGGAAACCTTATTGCGTAGCCAAGTAGCCTATTGAGTTATTTTTAAATTATGCATGATTTACTTTTTATTAATTTCGTAGGCTGGCTTTATTTTGTTATATAGAAGTATCTAAATAACCTGTTAAAATGTACCAGAATTCAGGAAATTGCATCTAGTCCAAAAAAAAATTTCTGGGGAAGGAACCCCATACCCCCAGCTGAAATGTCCCACCCACTTTCACAATGCCTCCGACGCCCATGGTCCTAGTAGTAGGCTAGATCCCTTTGATACCAATGTTCATATAACTCTGGGACCCTGGTCCCAGGGATGGATTACTGCACGGGCCTTCCGGGCCCAGACCCAGGGGCCCAAGGTGTCAGGGGGCCCTGAAGCCCAAGCCTTTGCATGGAATCATTGCCTCAATATCAACACATCAGGATGTAGGCTATGAATCTGATTGAATTTAGTATTGCCCATCCCCAAAATGCACCAGAATACAGGAAATCACATTAAACTAATTACAAAAATTCTGGGGGAGTACCCCCAAACCCCCCTTCCACATATACGACAATTAGTGGGGAGCCCTTAATACATCTGGGCCCAAGGGCCCGAAAGCTCATAATCCGTCCATGCCTGGTCCCTACACCTGAGAACCACTGATGTGCGTTTTTTTTACTGTACGGTATAATGCTGAATGAGCCAAACAAAAATTTACGCAGCAAAATTTTGGTTGGCCCCACCAAATCTCACTCCAAGGTTTTTTGAAAAGTTGGCAGCCCTGTGTATGGGTAATGAGGTCATTTGACAACTTTGGGCAATGAATGTAGCCAAAAACGAACTGCATTACCCACAATTCCGTGCCACGTATAGTTTCAAAACCGGATGTGGGATGAACGCGCTGCTTGGAACGTAAATGAGAGTGAGCGAGCAGAAAAGGTTGTGAACCGATTCGTAACAAGTAAATCAATATAACGACCGGTTCATTTCAGTTTTATTCTTATACGGGGCTTGACATATCGATGTAGCCGTATCTTACACGTTAAAAACGAATACCGATACGTATCGGTTAATCTTTACACCCCTAGTAGACATGGTAATATAAAAAACTATGTCAGTGCAAAACAGGTTGAGGTAATAGGGTTATGGCCATTCACTCATTCAGTATTGTAGCAGAAGCCTGACCGCAGCCATTGATCATGTGTGCTAATATAGCATGAAAAACAGTGTAGCAGTAAAACAGTAGTGAAAACATTAGGCTGTGGACATTAGTAAAACAGTATTAAAACAGTAGTAAAGCAGTAGTGGGCAGTCAGTACTCAAACATGGAGTCTATCTGGAGTCATGAAGTCTATCTCTCCTCTTCCCTTTAGTGAGGCATTGAACAGTTCAATGGCCCTGGGGACAAATTACTTCCTCAGCCTTTCAGTTGTGCGTGGCAGTGAGCGAAGTCTCCAGCTGATCAAGCTCTTTTGCTTTTTAATATTGCTGTAGAGTGGATGACATTCATTGTCCAAGATGTTGATCAGTTTGTTCAGGTTCCTTTTGTCAGATATTGAAGTGATGCACTCCAGTTCAGCTCCCACTACAGAGCCAGCCTTCCTTACCAGCCTGTCAAGTCGCCCAGCATCCTTCTTCTTTGTGCTTCCTCCCCAGAATACCACTGCATAGAAAAGGACGCTGGCCTCAGGAAGTACAGCCTGCTCAGTCCTTTCTTGTAGAGTGCGTCAGTGTTGGCTGACCAGTCCAGTTTATTGTCCAGGTGGAGACCCAGATACTTGTAGGTGCTTACCACCTCCACATTGACCCTATCAATGGAGACTGGTAGCAGAGTGGGCTTAGACCTGCGGAAATCCACCACCATCTCTTTGGTCTTTGAAGTGTTGAGTTGAAGGAGATTGAGTTTGCACCAATGCACAAAGTCCTCCACCAGGCTCCTATACTCCTCCTCTTGCTCGTCCCTGATACACCCCACAATTGCAGTATCGTCAGAAAACTTCTGCATGTGGCATGACTCGGTGTTGTAGCAGAAGTCAGATGTGTACAGGGTGAACAGGACTGGAGAGAGCACAGTTCCCTGTCCGGTGCTGCTGATCACAGTGTCAGAGAGACAGTTCTTCAGTCTGACGAACTGTGGTCGCTCGGTCAGGTAATCTGTAATCCAGGTTACCAGGTGAGCGTCCACACCCATCTGCAAGAGCTTGTCTCCAGTCTGAGGGGTTGGATGGTGTTAAAAGGGGTTGGATGGTGTTAATACATTGCTAATAAATGGAAAGACTGTCTGTTATGTGTGTGTTTGTTTGTGTATATACTGTATATGTACTGTATGTATGTGTGAGTGGATGTTTTTGTGTAATGTGTGTGTGTGTGTGTGTATGTGTGTCTGTGTGTGTGTCTGTGTGTGTAACTCTGTTGCTTGAGACAGTCAGAGCGTGGGGCGTGGGTGTTGACACTGTGATCCGATGGGAGAAGAGGCGTTGCCACATTTGGCGGGTCATAACACGAACAGAGTGCCTCATGTCAGCAAGAACACCCCCCCCCCCCAACACACACACACACACACACACACACACACACACACACACACACACACACACACACACACAAAAGGGCCACAACTGTGTCCGCCTACCTGCTTAAGCGTTCCCCCCACAGGGGCCACAAGGAAGACAGGAGGAGAGAGGGAAAGAGATAGATAGAGACAGAGAGAGAGAGAGAGTGGTGATAAGGCACGCAGGAAGAGGAGACGATGTGTGTTAGAGAGGAGGACAGACTCCTTAAGTAAGATGGAGCAGAGCACTTTGCGTGCCCCACCACTATGGCCCTGTAATTTATAGGCCTTCTAATGGGCTGTGCAGGATGCATACACTCTGGGGGTCAGAGGCGCAGCCGTGCGTCAACCCCCCCCCCCCCATACCTCCCCCCCGTACTGCCTCGAACTCTCTCCGTTCGGGCTCCCCTGTCATAAATTGCTCCCATTAAATTCCGATCCCCTGCCATCCTCCCTCTCGCTCTCCTCCTCTCCCTCAGGCCACTACGCCACTCTCCGAGCCCATTTGAAGTAGCTGCAGTTGAGTTCATACACTGCACTGCAACCAGCCCACCACCCCCACCCACTCACACACACCCCTTCCCCCAATACCTACTCTTTCTGTCACATTTTCCTCAGGTGCTGCCGCTCCACACAAGCCTCCTGCTGACATATACCATACCTGCCAACATTTAACTTTCCAAAAACGGGAGATTGTTTTTCTTGTGTGTGTGTGTGTGGGGGGGGGGGAGGGGGAGGTTGCATATTTAACATGTTTCATACACTCTTTGCAACACTGCATTTTCGTCATTGCTTTTACCTTACCGAAACAGATACACATGCCACCAGTCAGTGGCGCACAAAGTGGGTATGCGCTATATGCGGCACATAGTGGCGCAGCACCATTGGGGCGCCAAAAAAATAAATAATAATATATTTGGTATTTTCTATGTAGCTACTGCTGTCCGTTTCTAAATCATTTCAACATTTTCTCAATGTTCTATAACATTAGAGGACTAACAGGCTAGAGTAGGCACCCTATCTCATAAGATTCCATCATAGAATTTTGACATAGAAGAGGGAGTGGGGGCGCCGTGAGCGCTGAGCGAGCAGATAGGCCTACAAGTAGTGAGTTGCCGTCTATGGAAGATGGATGGATACAGCAAAAAAGCTGTTTGCGCCTAAAAATAGAAAAAGAAAGAGGAGAGAAAAAGGAGATGGCATGTCAAGGGATGCAACAGCAGTTAAATAAGTGGACGGTAAAAGGCAACAGTTAGGATTTAAAGTGATGATGTCTGTGCTTGGAGGCTTGCAAATATGAATGTTAACAGACTAACTAGCGTTTGTTAAAGGACAAGTTAGGTATTTTACACTTAAAGCCCTGTTTTCAGATAGTTTATGATTAAATAGAACGTTTAAGATTGACATTTGGACACATGCTGCTGTCCTGAAAATTTTCGGTTTCTGTGGTAGCGCCCCCCCTCCTCCAGAACGCTGCATAGGTGCACTGGAACAATCCTTCCTAAAATGCATTAAACTTTCGGGTAACACTCCATAATAAGGTGCCATAATAAATAGCAAACTAGTAATTACCTAACCCTTTCAGGCGTTTTGTTCATATTTAGGCTACATTTATACATGGCCGGCTATTTTCATAAACGGACATTTCACCCTCTCCGTTTTCAAAAATAACATCATGCACACCTGTCAGTTTTCAGAGAAGTTTCCCCGTGTATATATGCCGTCAAGAGCATGCCAAACCTGTCGGTGGCAGTGTAAGGAGAAGCTCAATCCCACGTTAGCCAATCAGAATCCCGAAATTAGCAACAACAGAAACAAATAACTTCCTATTTCTCTTTTGAATGATATTTGCCATTGCAAACAGGCCTAAAGCGTTTGCACAAACGTAAAAATGTGTATCACCTTAATAGCATCCATAATCAGTAGCCAAACAAACTGTAAACATAGGGCACTCACATGACGTAGGCATACATAAAACATAAAACCCCGTTTCTCCCAGTTGACACGACAACACATAACCGGCGTTATCATAGAAATAATCGTTTTCTGTGATAAAAACGGGGTTTTCGTGTAAATGAGAGGCCAAACCGCAGGGAAATATCTGCGTCTTCCCTTCGTGTAAACGGGGCCTTAGTCTGCCAGTTTCTAACCTCTGAAAAGTATCTCACTCTGCGAGAGCTCAAGTTATGAGTGGTGGTGAGTAGGCCTGTCCACTGCAACTCATCTCTCTTGCAGTAATCGGGAGCTGTCTGCCATCCCCCATCCACCCACCCCCCACTCTTCCCCCACTAGCCCCTTGATGTTGATTGATGTGTACCTGTAAAGAGCTGATGCGCCCTAATCTTCCGAGGCTTTAAGTCTTATGTGTGGACAAGCCAGAAAGTGCACGCAGAGAGAGCCCTGTTCGACTCCATTCTCCAGGCAGTGGTGGAAAATGGTCTCCTGACTGTGCAAGTCAGTCATGTTGAAGTGCTTATTTTCAGTCCCATTATTTTTGGAACGGTTTGCGATAAACAGAACCATCTGTTCGACCATCAAATCAACACACCATCTGTAGACACTATATTGACAATGAAAAGCACAAATAGGAGTTGGTGCTGGGTTTCGTGGAAAGGACAAAGCTATGGGTAGCTGACAGCCAGTTGACAAGCAATTGTGGGATTGATTTGTTTGACAAGTAGGCCTATGCTGAAGGCTTGTAGAAGCTTTAAGATACTCCTGTAACCTTTGCGATGTGCTGAGAGTTTGTTTACGGTAGCTTACAGTCCAGCGATTAGAGATGATTTGAGTCACTCTTGAATCATGTCCTTAACACAGACATACAACATGAAATATAGAGAAGCCAAACTAATCTTAGTCTCGATGTGGAGATGTGTGGCATTGCTGACAATTCAATTTTGATGTCGTCACAAGAGTGTATCGAGAGAGCGAGAGAGAGAGAGAGAGAAAGAGAGAGAGAGAGAGAGAGAGAATTCCCTACAGCAGAAACACAGGCTCATTTAAAACCAAATTAATTTCTGGAACTCATAACTGCTCTGCTTACCTCTGGCACAATAACAATGAATTCCAAATAAAATGTTTTAATTATCCCTCTTGTCTGGGAGATTAAAGGCAAAGTTCATTTCATCATTTTGGAATGAATCCCTTGTAATGGTCTCGAAACACAAAGGGTCTTAAAGTTGGCATGCAACTGCCGCTCAGCTGACTCAGCATTGTGCAAATCAAAACTTTATACAATGTTTCAGGTATACAGACTCATGAGGTGTTCCTCAGTGTGTGAGGTTTGTTTTTTTTATTGTCATTGATCTTCCTTTCAAAAGAAATGCTGATAATGTGCAATTGCTGCATGATGCCATCATTGCATTTGCATTAGTTATTCTTTCAACTAACTATTGGTTTCTGTTTGACCAATTTTTTGTGTCATGTAGCACTGTGGGGAAATTTACAGTAATTAGACAACACTTTAGCTGTTAAAGGTCTCCTGGGGTTGGTATATAACAATATATTGTCCAACTGGCTACACTTAGTATAGTATAGTATATATACTCTTTTGATCCCGTGAGGGAAATTTGGTCTCTGCTTTTATCCCAATCCGTGAATTAGTGAAACACACACAGCACACAGTGTACACACAGCGAGGTGAAGCACACACTAATCCCGGCGCAGTGAGCTGCCTGCATCAACAGCGGCGCTCGGGGAGCAGTGAGGTGTTAGTTGCCTTGCTCAAGGGCACTTTAGCTGCTTTCTACTGGTCGGGGTTCGAACCGGCAACCCTCCGGTTGCAAGTCCGAAGCGCTAACCAGTAGGCCACAGCTGCCTCAAAAGAAACTTTAAAGAAATGTAGACATTACAAGGAGTAATAACAGCTTTTCCTGCGCATTACTTTTTGCCTCTTTGTGGATTAATACTTAATTTTTACCACAGCACTTTCAGTTAAACTCTGATGAGATGTTGGTACGTGGTATACTATCCCTTATGTCACAGTCATGTTGGATTTAAGGATCTGCGGAACAAATATGTTTAAATGTAATGTGTATAAGAGATGCAGTCAATCAGTGAGACAAATCAACTTCTTTTGAAGCTTGCAGTGAAAATATAAAGCCCAGAGTATGAGATGCTTTCTGATTGAGTGACCGTGATGTGTAAGGTGATGCTCAGATTGCTTATATTTTCAGTGCACCTACAGTACGTTGTGATATTTGTCAAAACAACTTGGACCATTCACCAGAATTACACTAAATACAGTACAATTATGGTCTCATTTCTCAAGGTCATATGAGGAAGATTTAACGTGGTTGTGAATCCTCAACCCTAGCAGCCCAAGACCCATGCCACATTACATATCATGTTGCAAACACATGATCTAGTGACTTCCTGCATTCAACTATCTTTGAGCATACATTCAACGTGATAATACCTTATATATATATACCTTATATATATATATATATATATATATATATATATATATATATATATATATATATATATATATATATATCTGACATGCACCTAAGTTTAAAAAACTGAAATTCTTTTTGGAAAAACTCTGGACTGAACTCTCTTTCACTGTGAAAAAATATTGTAATGCATAATTAATAAGGAGTAAGAGGATGCCATTGTCTTGTTGAACTATTATTTTTTATTCTAGATTTTGAATACAACTGCCAAAACTAGACTTAATAGGGATTTTCTGTATATGCCACTTCAGAATATGGCTGGTCAAATGGTATTAATAACTCTCTTGCCTTTGTGAAACTTAAATGTCCCTTGATAACCCTCTTATTCCTAATTCTTATGCATAAATTCTAACTTTTAAACATTTCCCTCCCACCACTACAATGTCTTACTATGATGCTTCAGGGTTTAGGGAACACGTTTTGTAAGCCACTAACTTCTAAAACATATTTCCCTCAGGTGAGAATAAGTTTTATTTGTGTCTCTTCATTACTTCCTTCTGCACTCACATCTGCTGGCAGACTGTGTAGGTGTCTGTGGTGTACTGTCATGTAGAGAGCAAATCAATGGACCCAGTTCTGTCTGAGACATGAACATGGCCAAAGGCAGAGAGCAATTATTCACTGCTGTGGAGAGCACTGCTGGTTGAAAATGAGGCACAAGAAAGAATTCCATGACAGAGGGAGAACGTTTTTAAGAGAACACAGGGTTAGCAAGAATGAGTACGTAAGGATGCCACAATAATATGTTTAAAGGTATTGAAGGCATACTGTAAATTGACACAGAAAAAAAAACAATCTTTAGCATAACCATCTTCATCTCAGTTGTTTGGAAATCGTAAACTACATTTATTGTCATGAACTGTATGGCTGTTTGATGAAACTGGTGAGGGGATATACATTTTAGAGTTTTACAGCGACACTTTAATTTTTGATTTTCACAGTGACACTGTGGAGTCTGTTCCTCTGTTCTTCTGTTTTCTTCTTCACATATTTTTCTCTGAACATCTATGAGCTATCACTATTTGATGATGTTAAGATTTGTTTGCTAATTTATTAGCAGTGTATTTGACCGAAGGTTCAAGCACATCACCTTATGGAAGTTACAATAAAAACAAAAAAAAAAGTATTTGAACTGCATAATCCCAGAATAGTACCGGCATCTAGCATGAAAGGCCTTATTCAGCCAAAGGTTTTGCATACTAATTCTAATTTGGCCTAGATCTTTGCGGAGGCACCTTGAGCCTTATGTAACAGTTCTCTCCTCCTGCATGACATTGTACAGCCTCCACTAGGAGAATACAGGAAACGGGAGGATTTAGGGAGAAGCATGCATGTGTTCACAGGCCCCTAGGCCACTGTAAAGCTGTTTGAGAGAAAGTTTCAATTATAGCAGGGGAATTTAGCAAATAAAATTTGCCTCCTGCAACAGAGTAGTGGCCCAAAACTTTTGAAAAGTTTAAGGTAGTGTAAACTCAAAAGTCTCTCCCTGCTGCAGTTGGTGGGGGTTGATACGGCATGGGCTATGGGACTAACCAAGTCCTTATATTCTGAATAAATATTTGATTTCTACTGATGGATCTGATTAGTGTGCTAACCTAGCAAGTCCTCTGTAGGGCCAAACACTGAGATTAATCAATACCATTTAAACAGATCATTAGACTTGTGTAGTTAACCCTGGCCAAAAATGGAATTTGTGTGGCATACAAAAGATTGTTCTAAATATTTGAGCAAAAACATAATAAATAAATGATTCGGCAAAGGATTTAAGTACTTTAGATAAATGGAGCATCAACAAATGGCAATTAAGTGGCCCAAGATACACTTCACCGACTTCAGCTCTATTCCATGAATGGGGAAATGAACGTGGAAACAACTGAAACAAGAGGGATTGACTGTTTTCTCAGCGAAATATATTACATTACACTGAGTCACTGACTCTTACCAGGATATCATAACATACTTATTAAGCATGGACCAATCGACCAACAATATTACTTAGCATATTTACCGGAATATAATTCAGGATGTTATGATAATATATAGAGATCGAGTCCTATCACAAAGACTACATAATCCATGCCAATTATACTATCAGGCAAGTTCAGCTGAGGTAGATGGACTTGGCAACCTCTCACTGTCACACATGAGTAAACCCTGCAACCTAGCCTACTTATTAAGAGCCAACAGGATGCACTTTACCCATCATACAGAGACATGCATTGAACAGCAACAACAACAACAACATTGTCACGTGAACCTTCTGTTTCTGTTGTCCCAGCCCCTCCATGGGTTAGGGCATGATGGGTTAGGGCACCTCAACACCAGGGATAATGGCAGATACACCCTAAGATACACCTCAAAAAGATTTCACATGCATGTAAATATAAACAATTACTTTGCTTCACCAATGAGGAAGCATACTTTTCAGCCCAATGCCTTTTGTATGCATGCATGAACATGTATTAAAAACAACATATTTATCTAAAGGGTCATTCAAAATTCAAATCACAGTCTGGAATGCATCTCATCTACTGAAAGAGGTTATTCTTGTGTATAATCATAATACATGGTTGTCAACAAACAATTTATCATTCAATGAGCAGGGATGTTGTTAAAAGGGATGCACTTTCTTGGCACTAAAATGACTATAAAACCTGTGATGGTAGAGGTGGAACTATGATATACTGTACTGGTTAAAACCATGCAAACAGTTTGAAGGCAGTTTTATCGCATCTAGAATGTCTTTTTAAACTCTGAATGTACAGTAATCATTCACTGTTAAAGCATTGGCCTGTGTTCTTGTAAGACTTTACTTCACCACCACTTTTATCATTTCTGTTTTACTGCCCAAGATTTGTCAAAATGTAAATAAAATACTTGGCCAAAGCATACAGATCGCTTTTCACTATTTTTACATTTTTTATTTTGTTTGACTTTATTTATTTATTTGTGTATGCTATGATTTATATATTAGCCTTTTTTTCTCTTGTTTCTCCTTAAATATCCTTAGATCTTTGAGTTAAACTCAAACCCATTAATCCCCATGCTTGGCAGTATCATTGGATCATAGAGTAACAAGGTGCCATTTTAACTGTTCGGCGGTCTTCAAGTCTCAATCAAATATAATGATTGAGAGTGATGGACTTTTTAACAGAAAAGAGGTTAATAATAACTTTACTTTAATGCTTTACTAATGAGAAATAATGTATGAGCAATACTTTACAAATGATGAACAAACCATTTAGTAATAGTTCACAAATGCTTCACAAATGATGAATTGTGTGTAGTTATTATAAAGTGTTACCGAAGATTCATCCTACGTACCTTGATTTTAATATTCAGATATTCAAACACGAGCACATTTTTGCAGGTTTTCGGTATATGTGATGTAGATACATTCCCGTGAAGAGAGTTAAAGCCCCTATGTTCATGCCCCCAGTGTCGCACTGAAGCTGCCCTGTTGGCTGCAGCAACTCGAGTTGGTAGAACTGATTTTTTTTTTTCTTGTAGCGACTTGTTGGTACTTGGTGACCTCGAGAAACAGAGATCTATGTGAAAAATTGGAATTCTCCTTTAACACACATAGAGATTTCACAGAGATGCTTATGGGATTGGAAAACCCTGAAATATTTCCCGAATCCTATGGAACACCCTATGAATTTCCGTGAAGGGACATCCTGTGAAATCCAGAATGATATTGGCAGGCAGGCCTCAGATTATATCAGCAGGCCATCGGAATTGTTGGAAGCCAATAGGATTGGTATGTCAGTAAATCCTTTTGGTCATTTAGTGTTTGGTCCCTTTGTCACGGTCAGACTGTTGAGGTCTTAATTGGTCAGAGTTTGCATAAACAAATGAATGTATGGTATGGTTCAGTGGTTTGCAGACTTTTTAGGTCATGTGCCTCCTTCTACAGACAAAAAACAATGCTTGAACGTTTTATTTTGTTCCCAATCTACTTCCGCTTCATTATGATAACATATGGAATGTTAAAACGGAAGCCTTGTGGGATGTGCACGACAACTATGATGCTTACAGTATAATGGAACTCTCTGGAAGTTGATACAGCCCCCTCCACTCCTCTACCTGTGGCCCTCCAAAGACAGACAAAGCATAGGACATTTAGGGCCAAGTTTAACGTTTAATCATATGCAAAATAATGGAACAGCCAAACCACAGCTTAGGAGATCAAACATTAGAAGAGGATTTATGCATTCCTGTTAACTTGTGCTTCATATGACACTTCAATAAACTGTGCCTATTGTAAATTTACAGTAAAATCAGCAGTTAGTGAAATCTTGAACAATGGCAATGTTTCATGCAGGGTGGCGTAGAGGTTGGTGTGTGGGACAGCTTTTCAATTCTGTTCCTTTATTGTCGCTGTAGGCCTGTCTTTACATGAGCGACGGCATTCATAATCACTTCTATAGAAGGTTTGCAGTGTCTGAACATTCCCAATGCAAACATCAAAAAGTTGAAAGCAGGGCATGAAATTGGCAACCGCTCACACGCCAAATGCGGGTAACTTTTGTGATTGGCGGGTGAAACTGTCAATCTACCTGCCACGTTGGCGGGTAGCCAATAAGACAACACTGAGCAAGGAGATGCACTGTCGGGATTGTCAATTTTTGAGCCAATAATCTACTCTTTACTCCGCTACATTTTCAATTGCCTTTCATTACGTAAACAAGTTTATTATTGGAGAAAGTATCTCAAGGGAGAAAAAAGCACCTCTCCCCTGGTACACAACGACGTGGGAGAAAAGAAACAGGGCTTCAGAATGCATTGCTACGTTCCCCCGCGATTATAAAAGTAAATGACGTCCTGCCAGTTGATGCATCTTCTGGTGAGGCTGCCAGAGTGCCAACGAGACTAGAGGTATGACATGACACGGAAACTTCCACATATATTAATTTCTGGCCAGCATCGTTCAACAATCACATTGGACAAGGAAAGTAGGCCTACAATTTAATTTACAAGCAAAGCAAATGCATTGGAAATCGAGCATACAAGTTAGAAAAAGCCTAGCATTCATTTATGTAGGCTCAATGTTGCAGGACATGACATGAGACGGTCGGCTGAGAAAACAGATAGCCTGCTCTGTCACTCTGCCCGAGTGGATATGCCTAGGCTATTATAGCCTAAATATAGGTCTACCCATAATATAGCCATTGTTTTTAGGTTGCATTGTCTGTATGGTGAAGTTATAACCAGACTTCTAGCAATGCAAAGCAGAAGAATCAGCTGCAATGTATTGGAAGACTGCTTTTCAATCCATAGCCACGTAATGCTTATTCTGGCTATGACAAAGTATATTAAATAAAATATATTTCAATTGGGCTTTTAAAATATGTTTGACTATATGATTAGCTTACAGAGGAGGAGAAAAGCAAATAGGCATAAAGGATACTTTTGTATCCCTTTAAAGGTCCATCAAAAATATAAAAATGTAGGCCTACAAAAAAGTAACTTGTTAGGCCTACTTAAGTAATTTATTAACAAAGTACTTTTTTACTTTTACTTGAGTACTGTAATGTGTATTCTGTACAAGTTCAAGAACCATTCTTATGCATTTTCTGAGTCGTTCACCTTTATTTTGGGCACAAAATAATTTTGGCTGGTAAAAAAACACTGTGGCAGGTGGATTTCAAAATTCACCTGCCACAGTTAGTGAGGGGGCCAATTCTGAAAAGGGCTTCCGTTAAGACTTTTGCGGACATGTTTTGGTACAAGCTGTCACCCTATTTTTTTAGGTAGAAGACACCCATAGGTAAGATATTAGGGTGGTTGTCAAGCTGAATTTTTTTGTGTGACTTGTACAAGCAATTTCAGGCCAATTTTTTGGTTTCCTGCTCAACATGACATGCCAGCAATAAATGTTGAATATCTCCACAACCACAAGGACCATATACATAAAATCAAATGTATCAAATGAAAGCTAACACTCATGGGCTGTCTGCAGAAGTGTCAGAATTGACATTTATTGTACAGTGTAAGAGACAACAGAACTAGAACATGAAAAAAACAATCTCCGCCTAAAGAGAACCAGCTTTCAAAGTGAATATCAGCTTGGAAACATAACATAGTATCCCAAAACCTCTTTCAATCAATACCCCTATCTATGGGAATGAGTCAAGCCAGTCACGAGATATAAGCAACTCCTCTGCAGGATAAATGTTGTTTTATTCAGTCATTTGAGCAACATTATACCGATGCATTTATTTGACATATCGCGCGTTGCGCCGTTAAAGGGAATGACAGATGTCATTCTCATTGGTTTAAAATGATGTTACGCCCCAAACACACCCATATGACTGATTAAAAGACCTAGGAACACCTTGTTACGCCATGCGCTCCACTTTTGAGAACGAAACCCCTCCCAATGTGAAATGGACATCCTACTAAATTTGAATAGACTTTTGACGAGTGATGATGCACTTTAGAATGTCATGATAGGGCCCATAGTGTTAAAATGGACAAAAAAAAATACATTTTCTAAGCTGAAAACATGGCTAGAACACATGTTGAGGGGTTAAATATTAATACTGGATAGGTTGTATGCTTGTACCAAAAAGTGTCCGACAAAGTTTTAATATCAGTTTTGGCCCCCTGACTAAGTGGCTGGTGGCCAAAAAAGTTAACTTCAGGCCCTGGTTGAAAGTAAAGATTTAGTGCTTGTTTACCAAACACTAAAGATATGCTGCTCAACTCCTCTGCTCAACTCTTCTGTCACCAATTCAATTGAACATGAGAAGACAGATGTCTCTTGTAAGACATAAAAGAAAGGATGAATCATTTTATTATATTATCAAGCTAATTTCATGTAAGGAACACATAATTGGCTTTCTCTCAGGGCTATGAGCTGAAACTGATATACGCACTGACCACTGATTGTGCTAATAAATGTATTCACTTTACATCTGTAAAACTCTAATGTGCACAAAGGTCTACAGCATGCTCCTAATATGAGGCTATAATCAGCCAAAGGTCACAGAGCTTTATGATATTATTATAATAAAGCAAAACTACTGTTGACAGATAAATGTTTAGCAATTTGAGTAAATTACATTAAATATAATGACCCTGACAATTGTTGTTATTTTGTTAAAATTAAGACATTAAACAAATAAATGAAAAACAAAAACAAAACACAAGTACCATGGGCTGGATCCTTATTGGTTTATTAATCTGTGTAATGTAACCACTGATATTGAAGTGTTGCTATACATCATATTAGTATTAATTAAAGACTGCAGTCTTTATTTTGGTTTAAAGCTCTCTGAAATAGCATTGAGTGCCTACTTTTCAGAAATGACTGTGTGCCCACCTTGTTTAACTGTGAGGAGGCTTGGATGTACAACATAGACATGCTGTGGGACTTGAGTCAACTTGATCACAGATGTAATCACTGTGTTCATTCAATATTGCAATCAGTGCTGCAATTAGAGATTTTCCCTCACTGAGCTCGTTAACTACAGGCTTTGTCAGTTTTGCAAGAGGTTGTATATTTGATATATGAATGTATGATTAACATTAACATTTAACATTAAATAAATAGTGGATGTACAGTATGGCAAGGAAGCATTGTGAAATTAAATTTTTATGAAGAAAATGACATAGCTTTTAAAATTAAATAGCTTTTGTTCATCCAGGACTCTGCTTTGGCAATACTATTTGGAAATGTGTGCGCGCGCGCACACACACACACACACACACACACCTTGCTTGCAGTCCTATTTAGAGTATGAGTGATGAAGATGTGCTGACAGGTGTGCTGAAACATCTGGGACCAGTGGGAGACCACAGGGATTTTATACTTTGAATGGTTTGACAGGGTGTGTGTGTGTGTTTGTGTGTGGTGTGTGTGTGTGTGTGTGTGTGTGTGTGTGTGTGTGTGTGTGTGCCTGATAACTAAGAGAACAACTGGGAATTTAGGGATGGGAATGTATTTAGGTGACCCAAATTCGGGAGATAAGGGATAATGTGGCTATTAGCACAATCGCCAATTTTTCATCCCACTCTCTCTTCCTTCCTCCCACCACATACAACTACTCAACTCTACTAAATAACTCACTACACTTGCTATTTTTCTTTTTACTCCAACAATAGCCATGGTAGTGATATCTATCTATCATACCTATACCATGTCGCTGTACCATACTAAAAGGGTAAAAATTGGGTTATCCTCGCATGAGACGTGCCCTGTCTTCACCACATGTGGCGGAGCTGTCCCCCTCTAAGCTAATCAGCCCATTACAGAAACAATTAGCCATATCAGTGCTCACGCTGCTCTCAATTAGGGTTTAATATGAAGGACAATTAGCGGCGATCTCTAATGCCGGATTTCAGCATGTATCTGCTGATTTTCGGGAGCCTGCGGAGCCTTCATTAAGTACCTCATTTCTTCTGGGAGGAGAGAGGAGAAAAAGAGGGAGACAGAGAGAAAGAGAGAGAGATAGTTAATCCATCACAATAATAAATAGTCATTGATGATGGAGGAGTGGATTGATGGATGGATGGATGCACCGTTTGGTCAACAGAAGGCTTATCTATTGATTCCAATTACTGTGCTCTGTGAAGTTTGTCCTTCACTGATATTTTGTATAAAAAGTCCCTTTGAAGAATGGTGTGTAATTTATTCAAGTATCTTATTCACTAAACATCATTCATCTAATATACAAAAATAACCTCAATGGACTCTCCAGTCTCCACCTTGAGATCACTGACTGACCAACAGAATTTAATGCATCGGTACTGTATTTCTTCAAGTCTGTGTGACAATTCTGGTGTATGTACTGTAAGTAGGAGACAAACAATCTGAAAGATGTTGTCATTAAACTAACATAGTCACAATGAAAGACTGG